>NW_005871050.1:4745130-4811630 GCF_000147115.1 Myotis lucifugus | reverse complement strand
GATCCCTCAGCCCAGCCTGTGCCCTCTTACAGTCCGGGACCCCTCGGGGAATGTCCGCCTCCCCAGGGATTGGGCCTAAGCCAGCAGTCAGACATCCCTCTCACAGTTTGGGGCTCTCGCAGTCCGGGACCCCTAGCTCCTTACTGCTCGCCTGCAGTGGAGGCAGGAGAGGCTCCCGCCACTGCCGCTGCACTCGTCAGCTGTGATCTCAGCTTCTGGCTGAGCGGCGCTCCCCCTGTGGGAGCACACTGACCACCAAGGGGCAGCTCCTGCGTTGAGCGTCTGGCCCCTGGCAGTCAGTGCACATCATAGCGACCAGTTGTTCGCCGATCACTCTGCTGTTTGGTTGATTTGCATATTAGGGTTTTATTGGTTGATTTGCATATTAGGGTTTTATTATATAGGATATATATATATGTAATCATACAATATATATTCTTTTGTGTCTTGTTGCTTTTGATTAGAATGTCCTTGAGCTCAATCCATTTTGCTTCCTATATCTGTAGTTCATCAGTTTTTATTGCTGAATTGTATTTTATTGTACATATATTGCACAATTTGTTTATTCTTTTGCCTTTTGATGGACATTTGGGTTTCCAACTGGGGACTATTATGAATAAAGTTGTTATGAATATTTGTGTTTAAGCTTTTGTGTGGATGTGTGTTGTCATTTCTCTTGAGTAAATAGCTAGTAAAATTACTATATTATATGGTGAATGCATGTTTAACTTTATAAGAAATTGCCAGCCTGTTTTCCAAAGTGATTTTACCATTTTATAGTCCCACCAGCAATGCATGTTCATTTATGTAGTTCACATACACTAGTTTATTTAATGTTTTTAATTTGAGATCCTATATTTCAAAAAGATTTGTTGTGTTAAATGTTGCTTGAGATAAGAAAGCAATGAATGAAGAAATGTATTTAAACATGTTTATTTTATAAAAAAATATTTATCAGATTATATTTGTTTTTGAAGAATTGACTTTATGTGTCCTGGGTTTGGGTATTTGGTCAAATGTAATTATTTGTTACTGTTTAAAATGATCAGCCAAAGTGCATACTTCCTTTGAAAGATAATTCTGTTTGATTTAGAAAATAAACTGACCTGACTTTCTCCAGAGGCTCCTAAAATTCTTAGGGATAGCTTCATATGACTTCTCACTTCTTTTAGTTAATTTTAAGATAAACTCATAGACAAATCATACTCAGTTAAGGAGAAGCTATGTGCATGTAACCTCCCAAACTACCTCACTTCCTGGCAGGAAAAGAGTCTGATTTTATACATATTTGCCAGTGCCCTGATGTTAGAGACTGTGGGTACCTGGAAAGCTGTGACGTATGGTATCAGCCTTTGGATACTGATGACAAGAAAGAAATTTTAAAAAATACAAAAGGAAACAAAACAGTGGGTGTACTTTGTCTGTATCGCCATACCCAAGGTCCAAGGTTTTGTAGAACACGTTACCAAGCAACAAGTTTTGCTAATATCACTTTACCAAATAGTAACTCCAGCATAAGTGCCAGCATGTCTGAGTCTAGGACTCCTCAAATGTTGGGCAAGAGAAGGAAGTGCTTTGTGTACTAGAAAATGTGGTGTTGCCTTCACCAGGCTATCAACTAAAGGATGTTTCCTTTCCTAAACTGTGTAAACCAGGGGTAGTATGCTTGCCTTTGAGGATTTCTATCCCATCATAGATGGTCTGCACCAAACAGATCCAATACTGTTTTCCTCTATGACATAGTACCCACATAACACATTACATTTATGGGCTATGTGGGGTCATTGGGCAATGCCTGCTCTGCACCAGAGATGCTAACTCCTTCTGCTCCTAGATTTCTTTTGTTTCCATGAGAAGTTTCCTTTAGTCTCCAATTTTCTCTAAGCTATTTAAAATATTATTATTTACTCTATACAAGGGCTCATCTAAATCAAATATTGAAGGACAGCACTGGTCTTCACAATCCAGGGTTACTATATTAAATTGAACTTTTCTTGTTTGTAAGCCTTTCAGGGAACCTGGGTTCATCTGTGTGACTTTGTGGAATTCTTATTATTCAGTGTTAATTGAAACCAGGGAAAGACATATTTCTAGTTCACATGTCTTCAGTTGAGTGGTTCAAAGTCCCATGTTATTTTCTATTAATGAAAATGACTTTTTAAAATATATCTATTTATTTCAGAAAGGAACGGACAGGGAGAAGGAGATAGAAACATCAATGAGGAGAGACAGTCATTGATCGGCTGCCTCCTGATTGAACCCACAACCCAGGCATGTGCCCTGACCGGGAATCAAACCATGACCTTCGGTTCATAGGTCGGTGCTCAACCACTGAGCCATGATGGCCGGGCAAAATGGCTTGTTTTTGTTTTTTGGTGTGTTTTTTTTTAAAGAAACAAAGCACATTTCTCAGGAAGTTGAATAGCAGTAGTATGCTTTGAGAGACTAAGCACATTAACAGAGCCTAGGCACTCTCTCTCTAGCGATGTATTATTTGCTGTACTTTATTTTGCTTCTTTCCCCCAAGGGACTTGAATTAGAAATAACTGAAGTTGATACAGTTTGTCTTTCATTTCTTCCTACCTTGCTTTCTGCTGCCTCTTTCCCTCTAGCTGCCCAAGTGCCAACCCTCCCCTCCCCACTGTAATCTACCCATGTCTGCCCTCTTCCAAAAGAAGCCAGGACCGATGCTCCAAAGGTGCAATTTTAAACTTCTATCCTATCAAGTTGGAAATAAATTTGAACATTCTGATTAAATTTCACAGGAAAATTAAAGTGACCAATAAATTTAACTCTGGGGTGGGTGTTTTATTTTAAAGCAGTACTGTAGTTCTAATCTTAATCATTGGAATTTGGGAGGTAGTGGTCAGAGGATGAAGTAGCTGGGAGCTTCTGTCCCCTCTTGTCCTCCAAGAATGACATAGAGTGGGCAGAAGCCATGGACCCTACTCTCCTATACTAGTATCCCCATTATTGTCCTCATTTATTTGGGAGGATACTGGAGCTGTGGAGGGTTAATCACTTGCTCAAGTTCCTCCTAAACAAATGGGGACAATTAATGGTACCTACCTCATAGAGTTTTTAAGATAAAATTTCAGCTACATGTAAAACACTAAGCTACCTGAGAAATAATAAGCACATAATTTGAAAAGGGCTTGCTGTTATTTTTCTTATTTACAAGCTGGTTTCTGAAAGAAAGAGGCCAGTCCTAAGTACCCTCTAGTCTTCCTTTCTGGACCTTCATTGCATACAATACTGAATTTACATTTATGTTGGTGTTATAAAGCTTCCTTTAAAATAATTTAGTGGTGAGCATTGACCTATGAACCAGGAGGTCATAGTTTGATTCCCCGGTCAGGGCAGATGCCTAGGGCACATGCTCCAGTGGGGAGCATGCAGGAAGCTAATCGATGATTCTCTCTCATCATTGTTATTTCTATCCCTTTCTCCCTCTCCCATCCTCTCTGAAATTAACAAAAATATATTTGAAAAATGAAATAAATTTAATCTAACATAGGGCATGGTAAGTTTATTTAAAGAAAATCATTAGATATCAGGTGTCAGGATGTATGTGGATATGGCAAAGATGGTGATGATGTAAGTGAATGCTTACTCCAGTGATTCCTCATTGCTAGAATAAGTTCAAACTCCAAAATGGAGCAGCCACTCTACTTAATATTGCACTGTACAATATTAATATTAATTATTATTAACATCCCCCACTCCCAGCCTTCCTAGTTCCTTTTAACCTGCTCTACTTTTTCTTTATTCTATAGGACTTATCACTTTCTAACATTTTTTATAGTTTAGTTATTTTTATTGTCTCTCTGCTAGAATGTAAGCTCCTCCAGGGCAGAAACCTTTTACTGTTTTTTGTTCACTAAGTGAACAAAGTGTCTAAACTAGTGTCTGGTCTGTTGGAGGTGGTCTCTAAGTATGTGGTGACTGAATTAATGAATAATGGAGGCATTCACAGTCCTTCAGAATTTCGTCCCATTGTCTTTTTCAGCCTCACTCTTGTCATTCTCCTCTCTGTCACTGATATGAGTGGTTCCCCATGCACATCATTTGCTCCCCCATCTCAACATTTACTCATACTCTTTCCTCTGCCCTGATAATCATGGACCTATGCAAAGATTTAGTTGTAAGAATGTTTTTCATAGTTTGGGTTTGTATCAGTGAAAAATTTAAAGCAGCCTTAAAGAATAAGTTAGAGAAATCATGGTAACTCCCACTTGATGGGGGGTATATGGCAGTATCTATCAAAATTACAAATGCACATAGCCTTTGGAGTGGCAGTTCTGCTTTTAGGAGTTTATCCCACAGAGAAACTTGTTCGTGTGCCAAAGTAATATGTGTTGGTGAGTCACTGCAGTGCTTTAGTCACGCCTATTAGATACAGCAGTGACAGAACTCATTAAATTATTATGTAGAGCTATATTTATTGACGTGGGAAGATCATAATAGCTAACATTAATTCAACTTGCTATGTGTCAGGAACTGTGATGTGTTTTTATGTATTTTTATCTCATTCAATCCTCATAACAGCCCTGTGAGGTAGTTACTTAAAATAGTCCTCGTTTTACACAGGAGGAAATGGACTCGGAGGACTTAATTTACATAGCCAGGGTTAGACAACTCATATAGCAAAGTTGAAATGCCTAAAATATATTATGACAAAACAGGATGTATACTATGATCCACTTTTGTAAGAAAAATATATATATATAGATATACAAATGTTTATATGTGCATATAAAAAGACTGGAAAGGAATACATCAAAATATTAACAGTTGGATGTGGGGTTGTGGGTGGTTTTATTTTCTTCTTTTGGCTTATTATTTCCTGACTTTTCTGTTAAATTTTGGGGCTGACTGGGAAAGAGTAAGTGAAGTCAGCAGGTATGAATTACTTGTGTAATTTTAAACATGGCTAAATTTTAAAAGTTTGATGGTAATATGGAACAATGGCACAGGGGAAAATGTTTTTCCATTGAGAGGAAAAACTAATGGGTGGGGAAAGCTTGCCCAGAGGGAAAGAGGATAGTCCCTGGAGTAAGTGCAGAAGACAAAAAAACCTACTGTCAAGGTCACGAGTGGAAGAGACAACCCTGGTTGAGGGGTGGGAGATGAGCAGGCATAAGCAAAAATGCAGAGAAACTGGGAAGGACAAGATAAAGAAGGGAGAATTGAGGGAGCTCCTGTTAGGTGACCTGTGTTCTGGCATTGATATCCATAACTAGACCCTTCACTGAGGGGTTGGGGTGAGGGTGGGACAAGGGATCTGAGGAGAGGGGGAGGATTTGGAACAGTCCCTGAGAGTGTATGAAAGTATTGCCTCCCAGCCCTTGGGGCCTCGATAAGGCTAGCTGTCCTGGCTTTGTTGTGTAGCCAGTTTCATGATCTTCTCCAGCAAAAGTTAGCAGCCTGGGAGCAGGGGGAGGGGGAAGGATGGAGAGAATGGATGGTGGAGTTTTCACAGGGCCAAGGATTGGCAGAGCAGGTGCTACAGAATGTCATGGGAGAGTAAGTCCAGGGGTCAACACTAGCATGGTAAAACGGTTGGTCATGAGGCTAACTTGGAAGGAAGAAAGAAAACCAGCAGGCTACACATGACCTCTGGGAAAAGAGAGGGGAGGAAAAACAGGCTGGTGGCTGTGGGGGCCAGAGAGTAGTAGAAGGATACCCTTAGGAGGCTGACGTCAGAGGGATGAGTGCTTCTGAGTTTGTATATTGCAGTGGTCCCCTGGGGGCCCTGGAAGTAAGTGGAAAAGAGTAGCAAGGAAACTGTGGGTGATAAAAGGGCAAAGACAGCATTAAAATAACTCCTACCCTGATGGAGGGCAATTTGGCAATATCTATTAAAATTACAAATGCACATTCCCTTTCAAACAGCGATTCCTCTTTGAGGAGTTTCTCTTACAAATACACTTGCTTGTTTTTGTGCAAGATGAATGTGTAAGGTAAGTTATTGCAGCACTGTCTGTAATGGCAACAGATTGGAAACAGCCTAAAAGTTCATCAACAGTGATTTTATTAAAGTATGACTCAAAAAATGAAATGCTAGGTAACCTGAAAAAAGGAGGAAGCTCTTTATGTGTTGATATAGAATGATTTCCAAAATATTTTGCTAAGTGAAAGAAGCAAGGTGTAGATCACTTTGAGTAGTTTGCAATCTCTTTGCTAACATATGCATAAAACATCTTTGAAAGGATACATAAAAAAACTTAATATTAGTTGCCTCCAATGAGGGAGAGCTGTTGGCTAGGTGACAGGGTTTGGAAGGGGACTTTTCACTTGTCCTTTTGTTTTGTACCTTTTTTCAACTTTATGGAAGTGTAAATTGACAAAAGTTATATATAGTAAAGGTGTACAATGTGATGTGCCTTTTGAATTTTCAGTCATTCGAATACTTTACTGAGAAAATAAAGTAACTAAAACTCCCATCATGATTTACTTCAAATAACTCAGGTTTGCCAGAATAATGGGTGGGTTTGGGGATTAAATGAAATGGACCATGTGTCAATAATTGCTGAAGGAGAGTGATGGGATATGGGCTTCATTTTCATTTGAAACATGAAATTGCCATTTTTAACTAAAAAATTGTCACATTTTGGCAATTTCACACGGTTTAAGCTAGTGCTGTTCTAATTATTTTTGTAAATTTTCCACAATATGAAAGTTTTCAAATAAAAGATAAAATGTTACCTCCCACCAGGCCTTTGCTAGGACATTCATGTACTTTCTTATCCTGGCTCTTGTATCTCATAATTGAGTGGAAATTCCCATTCCCCAATCAACTTCTCAAACAGCAGCACTGCCTCACTGATTTCCCTTTATTATGGGACCTGGTACTGTTCTCAGGATTTTTCCTATTAACAACAATCTCTCCCCATCCTGTTGTGTTAATTGGATACTACCTTATCCTTATTGCTGGTAAAGCTCATCCTGTTCTTGAAAAATCACTTCGTTAGTTTCTTATGATCACTTCACATTCTCTTCCTACCTCACAGTCTATTATTGGCAATCCTAACTAATATGGAGGTCATGCCCTTGTCCAAGTTACTTATATTTACCAATCTGGGGGCTGATGTCTCTTTATTTGTCCAGTGCACCCCAGGTTGTGAACTCCTGTATTAAGGACAGAGGCCCTGTCTTCTTTTTTTTTAAATATATTTTATTGATTTTTTTACAGAGAGGAAGGAGAGGGATAGAGAGTTAGAAACATCGATGAGAGAGAAACATCGATCAGCTGCCTCTTGCACACCCGCTACTGGGAATGTGCCCGCAACCAAGGTACATGCCCTTGACCGGAATCGAACCTGGGACCCTTCAGTCCGCAGGCCGACCCTCTATCCAATGAGCCAAACCGGTTAGGGCGACCCTGTCTTCTATGAATATCTCACGCTTACATGGCATCGGGCACATAGTTAAATGCTCAAAATAATATATTTAATTTTTTAAAATTTCAAATACTTTAAACTTTCAGAAAATTCTATATAAAAATGGCAAAAAGAACTTTCACATACCCTTTACAAAGATTCATGTTGCTAGCATCTTATTATCTTTCTCTCTCTCTCTCTCTCTCTCTCTCTCTCTCTCTCTCTCTTTCTATCTCTCTCTCTCTCTCTCTCTCCCCCCCTCTACACACACACACTTTTTTCTGAAACAGTTGAGAGTAAGTCGCAGACATTATTTCCCTTTGCCTTTCAATGTGTTTCCAAGAACAAGGACATTCTGTTATATATACATAGTAAAGTTAGCAAATTCAAGAAATATAACATTGATACTGTACACTATTATATAATATACAGATCATATTCAAATTTTGTTAATTGTCCCAAGAATGTCCTTCATTGCTATTTTATTTTTCTGGTCCATGATCCATTCTAGGATCACACATTGAATTTAGTTGTCATGTCTCTTAATTCTCTGAAGTCTCCTTAAATCTGGTACAGTCTTCAACCTTTCTTTGGCTTTCATTGCATCAACACTTTATAAGAGTACATGCCAGCTATTTTGTAGAACATCCCTTAATTTGGGTTTGCCTGATATGCCCTCATAATGAGAAGTTATGCATTTATGGCAGGAGTAAAACATAAAAAGGTACATGATTGTTGGTGGTGTTAACTTTGATTACTTGGTTAAGATGATACCTGCCAGGTCTTTCCACTATAAAGATACTTTTTTTCACTTTGTACTTAATAACTAATATATGAGAAGATACTTTGAGAGTACATAAATATTATGCTCCACATCAAACTTTCACTCATTTGTTTTAGGATCCATTTATGACACTTGCCTGAATCAATTACTATGGTGGTTGCCAAATAGTAAATTTTCAAAATAATACATATGCATTGATTAATATTATTCATTCATTTGTCCTACAGAAGGGACACCTCCTTCACTAGGACAGCAGCCTCTGGTTGGCTGCAAGAGTGGAGTCTAGGAGACAAGCTAGCAGCTTGGCTCTAAAACACAATGATACTTTGCAGTGATTGAACACCTCGGATGAGGTTGGTTCTCCTGCAAGCCCCGCTGGCCCTTATCATGGCACAAAATGGACTCCATGACTTTCCCAAAATAACTGTTTGCTCAGTAGATCCCATGACTGCCTTCTCTTACTATTTTCCATCAAACTTGAGACAGAGGTGGTAAATGAGTGGGAGGGTACTCTTGCCTTCCATTTTGATTTATTTGAACAACATAAAATGGAATTCAGCATTCCACACAAGCTTTATTGGCCATTCTGGAGACCCACATTTTTACGCACCAGGATGAAGGCATCATTTTTTATGTGGAT
This sequence comes from Myotis lucifugus, assembly GCF_000147115.1. Classification (NCBI taxonomy): domain Eukaryota; kingdom Metazoa; phylum Chordata; class Mammalia; order Chiroptera; family Vespertilionidae; genus Myotis; species Myotis lucifugus. Next base: position 4,802,824 of record NW_005871050.1, on the reverse strand, counting down.
TCACATACAGAAAATGAGGGCACCGTGACTACATGGAGGGCAGAAAGAAGTATGTTGTGGAGCTATTTCTTTTGGGGACTATATTACTTTCCTAGGGCTGCTGTAACAAATGACCACCAACTGGGTGGCTGAAATTTATTCTCTCACAGTTCCAAAAGCTAGCAATTTGAAATCAAGGTGTGGCAAGGCCATGCTCCCTCAGAAGCCTCCAGGAAAGGATCCTTCCTTGCCTCTTCCAACTTCTGGTAGCCCCTAGCATTCTTAGCTTGTGGTTGCATAACTTCAAACTTGGCCTTCATCTTCACATGGTCTTCTTCCCTCTGTGTCTTTGTGTGTTCTCTCTATATATGTGTCTATATCCAAATTTCCCTTATAAGGACATCAGCCATATTGGTTTAGGGCCCACCTTAAAGACCTCATCTTAACCCATTTCCAAATAAGGTCACATTCACAGGTGCCCAGGGCTAGAACTTGAATGGGAGTGAATTTAACCGATAACAGGAACCATGTCTGAAATCCAACCCATTTGAGAACACAAAGTGGAGTGCCATTTTGATATAGTGCATAAGCCCAATATAATAGGGCCCTCTGTCCCTTCTGCTCACTCTGGTCTTGGTTGGCACTGCCAACATGTAAGGAAGGAAACTGAGCAGACAGAACATGCTCAGCCCCCTTGAAATAGACTTTGAACATAATTTTCAAATGATCACAAGTTATTCATGTAACCATTACATAGAAGACAATAATAGAGAACAATCCACAGTCTGTAAGGCTCTGGCCCCTGCATTCTTCATAGAATTCTCATAATTATTATATAAATAGATTTGTCACCATTTGATAGACGAGGAGCATGAGACCCAGTGAGATGAAGTGACTTCCCATAGATCACAACTACTGATAGGAAATTCCATGCAGAGCTGAGCCATGTCTGAGAAGCATAGAGCCTGGCCCCATGGTAGGCGCTCAGTAAATATTTGTTGGCTGAATGAGTGAATGGATGACTAAATCTGGGACCATAGCTCTGTTCTTCATTTACGGATCCATTACTCTTTCCACTGGATCACACAAACGACTGTAGACTGAAGTATGGTCTCAAGACAATGACTGGAGTATAGATGTGACTTGGTCAATTTCAGATTATTTTTCTATATTTAACTAGAGGCCTGGTGCATGAATTCATGCACAGGTGGGGTCCCTCCACCTGGCTGGTGTTCGGGGATGATCAGGGCCATCTCACCCAGTCCCTATCGGGGACAGCTGGCTGGGGGGAGGGACCACGGGAGGTTGGCTGGCCAAGGGAGGTTGGCTGTGGGAATGCACTGACCACCAGGGGGCAGCTCCTGAGTTGAGTGTCTGCCCCCTGGTGGTCAGTGTGCGTCATAGCTACAGGCCGGTCATCCAGTCATCCGGTCATAAGGGTCACTTAGGCTTTTATATATATAGATAACCTTCTGAATCCTGTGCTTATAAGCACATCAGTCTATAATTGATTTTTTTACTGCTCCACATGTGCTAAACTGATCAAGAAGCCAATTTGTCAAGGTTCTTAAGCCACTAATTTTACTTGGACTACATATTTGTCACAAATTACATTTGTACAAAAAAAAATCCTTATCACATGGACAGTTTTATAATAACAATGTATCAAGGAAGTAAAGAATTCAGCATGTTAACTTCATATCTTTGAAATGGAATGTTGATGTTCCCTTATACTTATTTCTGGATCTTCGTTAACATCACTGAAGTAGCCAGGAAAGCTCTATTTAGCCTCGCAAACAAGGACTCATTAACCACATGCTGTGTGCCCAACCCTATGCTAGTTACTGTGGTGGTGGGGGGGCGGGGGTTAGAGATCAGAAAGAACCTCTCTCAAGAAACTTCCAATCTAGTGAGTAATGTGGCCTTCACCTGAGAAACAATGAAGAGAAGGGTTACATTTGCTAAGCACCTGTTAGGTGCCAGAAACTTTACAAACCCTGTAAAGCAGGTATTACTCCCACTTAATAGATGAGCAAACTGCGGGGCAGAGAGGTTAGGACAACTTGCCCAAAATCACATAGCTAGTAGGTGGTAGGACTAGGATTTGAACCTAGGCCTCTGTGACTCAAAATAATATGAGACAGTTTATAGTCAAGTGCTTGGTTTCATGGGCCAGATAAGATGTACTGAAGAAGTTTCAGCCAGAAACTTGGAATCTATGAAAACCAAGATGGGGCCTCTAGGAGATAGTGTCAGGAAGCTGACAGTCTTCAGTAGTGCTCTCTTCCAAACCCCTTTATAACCTGCCCTTACAACCACCTATTCACACTGAAGGGCTCAGGCTCTCTCAATTCCTCTTCTGGTGTACTTGGGGAGGTGGGAAGGAGAAGCTGGTTCATATTTCTACATTCCACTCAAACTGCCCCCTCTCTGAAGCTAGCTGAATTGTTATTCTTCCAAGTCCCTGATCTCCTGGGTCAATTTCTCCATGGTTCTGAACCCCAGAAGCACAGCTCCCTCTGAGCTGAAAGGAACCTCTTTGCTTTGTGTGATGACTGGGTGCCTCTTATTTCAGAACCACAAGACAACTCTCCCTCCTTCCTATCCTTATGCTTCTATTTACATCAAAGGCATAAAAGGAATTTAACATGTTTCTGTTTTGTTTTGTTTTCATGACAGGGAGAAGAGCTGGCTCAGTCAGATGTAGAATCTTCCCAGTCTGCTCAAGGCATTACCAACCAAATAATTGCATCCGAAACATCAGATCTGTTAATTAAAAGAAAAGAAGAGAACATGCATTCTGACTTTTTTTCCCCAATGAAGAAATTAAGCCCTAACCAGTTTGGCTCAGTGGATAGAGCGTCGGCCTGTGGACTGAAGGGTCCCAGGTTCGATTCCAGTCAAGGGCATGTACCTTGGTGACGGGCACATCCCCAGTAGGGAGTGTGCAAGGGGCAGCTGATTGATGTTTCTCTCTCATTGATGTTTCTAACTCTCTATCCCTCTCCCTTCCTCTCTGTAAAAAAAATCAATAAAAATATATTAAAAAATAAGTGGAACAACAAAAAACCCCCCTAAAAAAAGAAAAGAAATTAAGATGGAAAAGAAAAATGTTTCCTAAGTCCATAGTTCTAACTCTCAAGAATCAAGGTGTTATAGCGTGTATGTGTGTGGGGAGGGGAGTGGGGTAGGGTTCTCTCAAAATAAAAATTAGATAAAGGAAGGCTTTTATAGAGCACTTAAAAGAAATGCAGGATTGTGCTTGAGATGTTTTTAACTTTTTATTTTGAAATAATAAAATAAAAAATCTTCTTATAGATTTATAGGAAGTTGCCCAGTCTTCCCCAATGATTACATCGTATGTAAATATAGTACCATATAAAGACCAGAAAATTGACATAGGTACAATGTGTGTGAATAGCTATTTTATTACATGTATAGATTTGTGGAACCATCACCACAATCAAGATACAAAACTATTCCATCATCACAAAAATCACCCTGGTGTACCTCTTTATAATCACACCCACCCCAACCATCCATGAACTCTGGTAACCATTAATTTGTTCTCCATCTCTATAATTTTGTACTTTAAAGAGTACAATTTGCTTAAGAAAGGATTGGCACCTCTAGTTTTCATAGAATCTCAGGCTTGAATTAGTGAATTCTCCAGCCCAATCTCCCTTCCCGTGCCCAGATTCCCTCTACAATATCTCTTCCAAGTGTCCATACAGCCCCCACCACAAACCAGAACCTTGATTTTTGGGGAGTGTTAAGGTATTTTATACAAAAATTTTAGAGCAAGGACATTGTTTGCTTCCATACACTTAATCAATAATTAGCAAAACTCTTATCTTTACATTAAGTGTTACAAAATGCCCTCTCGTGTGCTGATATCTCCATCACACTCTGTTCTGTCCAAAACAAACATCTCTTTTCTTTCTTTTTTTTTTACATCTCTCTTTTCTATTCCTTTTACCTAGTGATGCAGGAAGCCTGGAAGGCTCACAGAAAATTTCAGAAATTCTTTCTTTAAATGTAGATTAAACAGTCTTGCCTTCAACAACAGGGGCCTTTCAAATGTAAGTGGTTCATATATGGAATTTATTTCCTGGGCTGATCGTGTGTGTGTTATCTACATATCTACAATAATCATTCCTTGAGGTAATCTGAACTGGAGCCCAAATCCCCTGGAGTCCAACTCCTAGGACTCCCTTGTGGGAAAGAGCTCTACAGGGCCCTCTAGAGCCCATAACATCATAAAATATTGACTGAAAGTCATGCTAAGACCAGGTAGGGCTAGCAGAAGTGAAGCCACGGGGGTTCCATGGCTCAGATTAACTTGGAATCCCTATCCTCTTCTTCCCTGGACTGTTCTGCAATCTTTCTTCTTTGCACAAACTTAACTTGCTGTTCATGTCACAAAGAACACTACTCTCAACTGGATAGCAGCACATACACAAATCCACTCAGACCTTTTAGGATGTGCCCTTTAGAAGAAATGACTTCAAACAAATGGTTCCCTTTAAGAGCCAGCCCCAGAGGTAGAGCTACGGCGGATATCTGACTTTGGGCCAGTAGACACTACAGTTTAGTGAATGTTCTCTTCCTTCTTGAAGTCAGAGCAATGGTGCTCCAGCTCCCTACTTTCTGAGTAGGGGCCCCTGCCTTCCAGAACATTCATCGCTTTCCCCTGCAACAACCATGCTGTTGGGCCACAGGTGAGGAGAGGATGAGGAGCAGCGTGGGAGGGAAAGAGAGAAAGCATCTAGCTAGGTGCCCTACATCAACTGCCACTGCTCTGGGTCCACATCACAGCTTACAACCCAAGGGCCTTCAATATGCATGAAGAATGCAGCTACTCATGTCTCAACGTCTTCTACCTTGCCAAATAACCCAAGTAGAATTTGTAATTTCCAAAGTGAAGATATTTCCAACTGATTTAATAATCCTGAGATGTTATCAGCTGCCATGGATTTTTAAGGGGATAATTATGTGACTACTTGTGTGCTGTCTTTTTCTTCCACCTGTGGTAAACGGAAGGAAGACAGGACAGGTTATGGTCTGGGTGCCAATTTTGGCCCTGCCCTTCTTTGCTGAGCAGCCTTCTTGTGGATGCCAATTAACTTCCACTCTCAGAGCCTCAGTTTCTTCATTTGCAAAAGAGGTATAAATAATAACTGCCCTCTTAACCTTACAAAGATTAGATAAATATATCTTAGAAACGTCATTGTAAAAGTTTCAGAGGAAAATATAGTGATAAAACATTCAAGTACAGTACTAAACCTGTTTTAAAATTTTCTTCAATGTTTAGAAAAACATTCTTAAAATAACTCAAAACGTTGTCTATTTTGCCATATATGGCTTTTTTGGCCTATTTTGAGTCAATTTTTATTTATTTATTGAGTCAATTTTTAGTATTCATTATATTTTTTAGCATGATGGCAAAGTTAGCCATAAACTATTATGAAATCTGTGTTAAACAAAAATTCCACGACTAAAGTCTGTTTTAAAAGAAAGGGTTAATATTGAGCCATATGCTATCCAGAAGGTTCTGGGGCATGAAGTCTAAACCACCAGCAGCATGGCCAGATGGAAAAGACAGCATGCCCTTTGACCTGGAGTTGCAGGTTCTTTCATATCTTGTTTTGGAAAGGAACGATGTAAGTTGTTTTGAAAGAATTTACATTGGCTACAGATAAGGTGGGCAGGAAAAGGTGAAGCAGAGTCAGCTTTACGGTGAGTGCACAGTTTGTAAGGGAGAAATATTCACTATTGACTGGCTACAGGCCACAGTCCTGAAAGTTCATGCATATGCAGGATGCTATGGCATCTAGTGGTCAGTTAATAGATGCCAGAAGATTGATTCAAAGCTCCCACATATGTTCAGGAATGTGAGCAATTCTTGTTAGTTGCCCCACAGCTATTAACTGCTTAACTCTTCCTGTTCCTTTCTTACTCTCCAGCTGCTGTAATTTAGAACATCTCAGAATTTTTCTTTGGTCATTCCGTTTATAATGTGGGATTTTTTAAAAAGAATGTGGAATAAAGTGATCCAAATACCTATTTATAAGGCAGAGATGATATACTAGGAGTTTGATTTCACATATAAAGGCAATTAGCTTTGTTGAGCCAGTAGGTTTACTACTTTTCGGGATTACTGTTTCACAACAGCAAGTTGTATCCGGGTCATCTGGTTGTAAGTAGAAAGTGAATCATAACCCTTGTGACAGTCAATCACAGGACAGTTTGTGTGCCTTTTCACCTGGCCTGTTTGTGTGTCTGTGTGTTAGGGCAGATTGCCCTGAACAGGATCCCCGGGGCTTTGAACTGAGAACTTCATCAGGTTCCTGCTAGAGTCTAATTAATCATCAAATCAGCTCATTGCCATGCTGATCCAGTAATGCAGGTCCCTAAAGTCATTAGGGCAGCAGAGAGAAGGAAATGGCCTAATCTCCCAGGATTAGAGGGGAGAAGTTCCTAAAATCTAATGAGTTCCTGCTAAAGTGGGGGATGCTCCAGGAATGATGATTTTTCTCTTTCCCTGTAATACCCCTTTCAAAAAGCTACCCAGAAAACAAAAGGGCCTATTGCATTGCCCAGCAGTGTTCAGGCATTTAAGGCTTCCTTCTCAGTGTAAGCAATTCACGCTTGCACAGAGCTATATATGTAGGCTTAGACCCCCCCGGCTGGTTGGAAAGTGAAACAGCAGCCAACTACCTGCCCTTCCTGCCTATCTACTATGAAACTGGGTGGTAGTTTTGTTTTGTTTTGTTTTTTAAGTGCATTTACCAGTTATTTTGGTTTACAGCAAAACCTTTTGTTCTGGGAGAGCTGTGGTTTGCAGTTTGGTTTATATTTGGATCAACAGTCACTGTCAAGGGGAGTGAGTTTGATAATTGCTCCAGTTTGTTTGTTTTCCTGACCACTCTGAAATATTTAGCTATCTACATGATACCATAATAACTTCTTGAAAGTGAAAAGATCTTTCAGTGGAGCAAGTGATTGCTTGCATCACAGCAGCTTGGTTTTCTGTTATCGGTGTTACTAGAGGCCCGATGCACGAAATTCATGTAAGAGGAGGCCTTCCTACCCCCGGCTGCCAGCACCAGGCTTCCCTCTGTCACCCGGGACTCAGGCTTCCCTCCGGCCGCCAGCAGGCAGCGGAGACCCTGGCTTCCCTCGCAGCCCTGGCTTCGTCAGGAAGGTCGTCCGGTCTAATTAGCATATTATGCTTTTATTATTATAGATCATCAAGATGACTGGTTGTTTTTGTGTAAACACATGCTATATATCCTTTTCTGAGTTGCCCCACAAATGAACTCCCTAGCTGGGAGACAGCATGCTTTAAGTGGTTACATAATAAACTCGGAAGCCAGACAAACCTAACTTTATTAAAAGCAGTGAAATCTTAGAATGGCCAATAATATCTCTGAGCTTTGGTTTTCTCATCTATAAATTGGGCATGATAATATCTGCCTTGAGGTGTTGTTGCAGGATTGTTAAGAGATTATTTTAAGTGTTTACTCTGGGCCAGTCAGTGCTTCCGAACTTTTAATGCACATATAGATCTTGTTAAACTGTTGACATGATTCAGTAGGTCTGGAGTGAAGCCAGAGAGTCTTCACTGTCAATAAGCTTCCATGCTGCTGGTCCACAGGTCACAACTTTGAGTTGCAAGGGTCTAGGTATCAAGTGCAAAGTGCCTAGCACAGTTAGTACTTAATACATGTCACCCGAAAATAATTTACTCACTTAAAAATTACTAAAAAGATGCTCTAGCCAGTTTGGCTCTGTGTCGGCCTGTGGACTGAAGGGTCCAGTGTTTGATTGTGGTCAAGGGCATGTACCTTGATCCATGGCCCCAGTCAGGGTTCGTTCAGGAGGCAACCAATTGATGTATCACTTTCACATTGATGTTTCTCTCTCTCTCTCTCTGTTTCCTCTCCTCCCTTTCCCTCTCTCTAAAAATCAATGGAAAAACACCCTCGGGAGAGGATTAACCAGCAAACAAAAATTACTGAGAAGAAACCTTTTTTTCCCCACATAAGTAATACCTGTCTGCCTATAGCTATGTTCTTACAGTCTTTACAAAATGTCTCTTTGATCCTGGCCATGGTTAGTAATTTCTGAAGGCAGGTAATGGGTAAGTGAGAGAGGTTCATTATACTATCCTGTCTGCTTTTGTACATGTTTAACAATTTCCATAATAAATTAATTTTAAAAAGAAAACCCCAACAAGATTTTTAGGGCAACGAAACTATTCTGTATACTAGAATGGTGGATACATGTCATTATACATTTGTCCAAACCCATAGAACAGTGATAGCGAACCTATGACACACGTGTCAGAGGTAACACGCGAACTCATTTTTTTGGTTGATTTTTCTTTGTTAAATGGCATTTAAATATATAAAATAATATCAAAAATATAAATCTTTGTTTTACTATGGTTGCAAATATCAAAAAATTTCTATATGTGACACGGCACCAGAGTTAAGTTAGGGTTTTTCAAAATGCTGACACGCCAAGCTCAAAAAGTTCGCCATCACTGCCATAGAATATACAACACCAAGAGTGAACCCTACATATATGATGGACTTTAATAATGATGTATCAATGTAGGTTCATCCATTGTAACAAACGCATCACTTCGGGATGTGATAGTTGAGGAGGTTATGAATGTATTTGAGAGGGCAGGGATATATGGGAACTCTCTAGTTTCTGCTCAACGTTGTTGTGAGACCAAAACTGTTCTAAGTAATAAAATCTATTAAGAAAAAATCCCACCAACAAACAGAAAACACCTGTTTCCTAACAGCCTGAAAACAGTTTAGGCCAGTGGTCGGCAAACTGGCTCCTTGAGTGTGGCTCTTCCACAAAATACCATGTGCGGGCGCACACGTACACTGCGATTGAAACTTCGTGGCCCATGGCAACTGAGGACACAGTTGTCTTTTTCAATCGGGAGGGAGTCTCAAGCTCCTGACTGCTCTGAACTCCAGTTCCAGGCAAGTCTCTGGGGACCCAGACTCATACAGGGAGAAACTGGACTGTCTGGCATCGGTCGGAACTCGAGGGCAGCTTTCTCTCAGAGGTGCTTGCAGCGATTACCGGGACAATGAGACACGGGGCCTCTTAGGGTAGCACTGAGGAGCAGCCACCATAGCTGCTTGCTCCGCCCTGTTGATCCCCTGAGACCCCGCCCCACTCAAGCTGTGTGCAGAGGCTTTTGCATATGAAAGGTCTGGCTCTTTGCAATCTGAAAATTACCTAACAAACTGCAGCTGGGTCAGAGAGACCCAAAACTTCCAAAAGAAGGCCCAAGGCCCCACAGCAGCTTGCATTGCTTCACAGCTGGGCCTCATCTGGGCACCTCCAAACCCCAAACAAAGAAGAGGAATCTGCAGATCTCTCCATAGCTCCTGCTGGGTAGCCTCAGGCAGAGGCTAAATTAGCACCTCCTTAGAGATCCAAGAGCCAGTGTACCCAGTGGTCAGAGTGGGACCATCCAGATTACAACTCCTCAGATCCATAAGGGACACACTCAGGGGGCAGACTCAGTGAGCACCAAAGCCCCACTGAAGCAAGTCTTGTCCCATAAGGGTGTCTCCAGCACAGAAGTTCTCCCAATGCAGACACAGCTGATTCTCACAGCCAATTGGCCTGTTGGTCAATTCCTCCCAGTGATACCTACAACAATCAAGGCTTAACTACAACAAGACTGTGCACAAAGCCCACAAAGGGGTGCACCAAGAGTGTCCCCCTCAGGTAATTGGGGAGGCTGTGCCACTGGGCCCTATAGGACACCTAGCACAGAAAGCCACTCTATCAACACAGGGAAGCATAAAAAATGTGGAGACAAAGAAACAGGTCACAAATGACAGAAATGGAGGAAAGCAAATTACTGGATATAGAGTTCAAAACCACACTTCTAAGGTTTTTCAAGAATTTTCTAGAAACCGCTGATAAATTTAGTAAGACCCTCAATAAGTCTAGTGAGACCGCTGATAAATTTAGTGAGACCTTCAAGAAATCTAGTGAGACCCTCGAGGTTATGAAAAAGGACCAACTAGAAATTAAGCATACACTGACTGAAATAAAGAATATTATAAAGAGTTCCAACAGCAGACTAGAGGATCACAAGAATCAAGTCAAAGGTTTGAAATATGAAAAAGCAAAAAACACCCAACCGGAAAAGCAAAATGAAAAAAGAATCCAAAAATATGAAGAGAGTGTAAGGAGCCTCTGGGACAACTTCAAGCGTACCAACATCCGAATTATGGGGGTGCCAGAAGAAGAGAGAGAGCAAGATATTGAAAACCTATTTGAAGAAATAATGACAGAAAACTTCCCCTACCTGGTGAAAGAAATAGACTTACAAATCCAGGAAGCGCAGAGAATCCCAAACAAAAGGAATCCAAAGAGGACCACACCAAGACACATCATAATTAAAATGCCAAGAGCAAAAGACAAAGAGAGAATCTTAAAAGCAGCAAGAGAAAAACAGTCAGTTACCTACAAGGGAGTACCCATACGACTGTCAGCTGATTTCTCAACAGAAACTATACAGGCCAGAAGGGTGGCAAGAAATATTCAAAGTGATGAATACCAAGAACCTACAACCAAGATTACTTTATCCAGCAAAGCTATCATTCAGAATTGAAGGTCAGATAAAGAGCTTCACAGATAAGGAAAAGCTAAAGGAGTTCATCACCACCAAACCAGTATTATATGAAATGCTGAAAGGTATCCTTAAAGAAGAGGAAGAAGAAGAAAAAGGTAAAGATACACATTATGAACAACAAATACACATCTGTGAACAAGTGAATCTAAAAATCAAGTGAATAAATAATCTGATGAACAGAATAAACTGGTGAATATAATAGAATCAGGGGCATAGAAAGGGAGTGGACTGACTATTCTTGGGGGGGAAAGGTGTGTGGGGGTGCGGGAAGAGACTGGACAAAAATCGTACACCTATGGATGAGGACAGTGGGGGGGGGGGGCGGGTAAGGGCAGAGGGTGGGGTGGGAACCAGGAGGAGGGGAGCTATGAGGGGGGAAAAGCGGAACAACTGTAATAATCTGAACAATAAAGATTTAATTAAAAAAAATAAAAAATAAAATGAATAAGCCACACAAAGGATAGGAGAAAACTAAAAAAAAGAAAAAGAAACTTCGTGGCCCATGCCACGGGGCCAAAGAGCCGCATGTGGCTCGCGAGCCTCAGTTTGCCGACCACTGGTTTAGGCTAAAGATACAGTTTACCTAGTATACAGTGATTAGCTCTAAAAACCTGTTCATTAGGAGAAAGGTTTCATTTCACTTCCTTAAATAAATCCATTCCTAACCTTGCCTCTTGTGACATGATTGTGTAAAAGTAATTGATCCATCCCAGGGTTTAGCACATTTTTTCCCTTACCATTAGCACAGCTCACACTTCAGTTTGTCAAGATGGATTTTGCATTGTTTTTCTCTACCTTGGTGGACTAAAATCTGTCTACATGCTCATGAAATCATTTTATTTATTGAATCAGAGCTTTTCCCCACCTACCTGGATCATATCCTAAACTTCCCAGCTTATGGTTTCATTAAGTCTGTGATTCACAAAGCAATCACCCAGCTAATTGGAAAATGCATTCAGTGGACTGAACATTCCCTTCATCATCTTCCTACTGGACTCAGTTTTTATTAGGTACTGAGCTGACATAGCCCAGTGTAGGTGTCACTTTAAATTTTGGATAGCTTTTGATTAACCAAGTGACAGGGGCAAATCAGAGAGAAACTAAATGAACAAAATAAAGGAAACAGCCAGATTTGAGTTTGATCTATTTGCATGTTTTTTCTCTTGGTTATACAAAGTGTCTCCAAACCAGTGTCCCAATTGATTCCTTTTTTTTCTGCCTATGACTTATTTAAAGGGTCTTTGATGTGGTTACTGGACAAGGCTTCATCTCAAAGTCTGGGTCAACTCTTTTTCATTTTGTTTGGTACTTAATCCTGGAGTGTAACTTTCTGCTCTGGTATGTTATTTATCACTTCCAGACTATAGGTGTAGCAAATATTTTCCTGATGAAATAATCACTAACTTGACATTCTGCTTCTGGGATAATACAGCTAGGCTCTGTAGAGAATCTTCTAGTGTAGCTGCATGGTCCCAGTATCACCATCCCTCTAATCATTATAAATTGTTCCCTTTAGGCATGTTCTTTCAAAATAACAGGGCTTTAGATGCTACTTGAAATCTTCAATCTCTTTCACAATAGCAAAGTTTTGAAACCTCAGCGTTCTATTTCCGTTTTCATGTTGAAACCCTGGAGGTGTCTTCTGGGCAGCTGCTATATAGTTTTTCCACTCAATTGTTTGGTGAATGAAAATATCTAGGAGACACTCATTTCCAGAATCCCTTCTAGAAACCTGAAACTTTACACGCTGACTTTGTATAACTCCTTTTGAAGTGGACTCGGGTGGCAAAATTGTGGAGGCCTAACAATTTTGAGGTGGCAGAAACACCTGCAGTTACAGATAATTATAGCTATTGCCATGGCTCTTGCTGTACATTGCCTGTTTGCTAGATCCTTTTTTTAGGATGAATCATAATTGTTTTCATAATGAAAACTACCTTTTTACCTTATCCTTGATTAACCTTTGTAATACTTGTGGCCCCTTAGTAAGCTCGGTTCTTTCCTCACTACCCTATGTTCAGCCCTTTTAATCATGGCAGGAAAAAGTTTTCTTTCTGGTAGACAGGTAATAAAGGCACACACATTGCAGTCTCAAATATCTCCCTAGAAACTATTTCAAAACAACTCTATGTCGTGGCACATGCATCCTTGCCTTTTCTTATGAACCCAACTCTTTTCCATATATAAGTCAAACCTACCCTTTAAAAGCCAGCTCAGGTACCCCCAACTCCTACATAATTTGTAGGGTATGCCACGCACTTCAGCATGGAATTGGATCAAAGGCTGTCTAAGTTCCATTTCCTTTCCTGCCCTTCCCCAACACCACCACACATTCAACTGTGAACTGTAATCTAGACAGTGCAGATACACAGTGTATGATCACTTGCCAGGCACCCAGTTCTTATTGATTACAACCTGTCAAAATGCAGCATTGGTTTGAATTAAAGGGCAAGACTTAGTGAATTGAATTAAGTAATCTCTAATAGGAAGATTCAAGTTTTATGATTCTAGGAATCTACTTTGGCAATTAATTTTTGTGGAGGCCCTTTTATAAAACTGGAAATTACATTCAGGAGAGAAGAAAAACAACTTCCAAAGGGAAACACTGATTGCAAATTTAGTAGTTGATATGAAATACTGCTACTGAGTCATCAAGAATTAACCTCTTCCAAGATTATATGAGAATTAATAATGCCACATTTTTGGCTAGCACCTTATTGTTTTGTTTTTTTTTCCCCTTAAATTTTTATTTCTTTTGGAGTTTATTCTGGTGGAATGCATCAATCCAACTTCCTTTTTTTCCTAGATGTTTATCTAGTTGATTTCATGCTATTTATTGACCACTACTTTGAGATGACCACTATTTATCATATACTAAATTCCTGGATGTATTTGCATCTGTTTCTGTACTTCTGATTCTTTTCCACTGGCCTATTCATGGGCAAATACCACACTGTTGGAATTTTGGGGTTATATATTTTAATATTGGGAAAATTTCCTCCTTTACTTTTCTTTTGAAGAGTTTCATATCCATGCCTATTTCTCCACATGAATTCTAGAATCAACTTACCTAGGTAAAAAAAATACCAAAACCATTTGGTATTCTTATTGGAATCATGTTAAATTTATATAACTTAGAAATAAGGGAAATGTTTATGATGTCAAGAATATACATATCCAAGAATATGCCAGATGTCTTCCATTTGGTCAAGTCTAGTTTTGTGTTTACAGGAGTATCTTATAGTTTAAAGGTTTTGGGACTTTTTAAAGATTAAACCTAAGGCTTTTTAGTTTAATTTTTTGCTATTATATTATTAAATCTCCTAACTGGTGTTTGTGTGTATACATACATGTATCCACGTAACCTTGGGGTGGGGTAGAGTTTTCTATTATTCAAAACACAGAAGTCATAAAAGATTAATAAATTCAACTACCCCAGAATAAATTTTGCATGCTAAAGACACCATAAGCCAAGTCAAGAGAAAATTATAAACTGAAAGGTAATATCTGCAACTCATATCACAAATAGCTCCTACAAGTCAATAAGAAAAAAACTCACCCACCCACCAGAAAGCAGGGGTTGGGGGACAAAGGATGTGAATAAATTAGTCTATGAAAAGATATACTCAACCTCACTTATAAGTTAATAAAAATTAAAACTACACTGAAATACCATTCCTCATGTATCAGATTGGAAAACACATGGCTAATGAGACTATGAAAGAACAGGTACTCATGCATTGCTGATAGAACTGATAAAGGAGGAACTGGTAAAATGCTTTATGCCTTATAAGAAAATACTACGCAGCTGTAATAAAAAGAATGAAGACATTCTTCAATTAATCATATAGAAAGTTCAATTACTGATATAGTGTTAAGTAAAAAAAATGCTAGGTGCAGTATGTAAAACATGCTACCATTTTTATATAAAAGCATATAAAAATAAGAATAAGGTTTCCCTCACTATCCGAAACTATTCTCATTTTTATGCTTTTAAGGAATTGCATCCCTATGAAACCTTTCAAAAGCTGAAATGGTGTAAAGCAAAGAAGCAATTACCTTAAGACACATCTTGCTAATGGGTGCAAGATAATAAATCACACATGCTCAGAGGTCAAAGCTATGGCGGCTTGATGCTGACATGCTGAGTATAATTCCCAGGTAAGGAGCTTGGTGGGGTCCACTCTTGCTGCTCCGAGTACATACTGCAAAACAAACATTGAACACTATTTTTGCTTTTTGCCTTTTTCATAAAAGCAAAAATCCTTTTTAGATCTTTTGGTTAAGGGAAACAAGTATTAAGTAATACTTTTGTAAAAGAAGTGGCATAAAGCAAACTTTCCAAAAGCAGGGAATACCAGTATATATGTATTTGGATAAAGAAACAATACCATGTTTAAACTAATAAAAGTGGTCACTTGTGATGAGTGGACAGGGAATGGGGTAGACAAGGATGAAGAGGAGTAACTTTTCACTATACACCTTTTTATTTTTGAAGCACGTGACTGTTACTTTTTCAATAATTAAAAATAGTAGCTGCTTTGGTAAATTAAGAAATTTAAGATATTTAAGCTCACATGTTTTGCTCATTTTTTTCTATTTAACCCACAGGAATAGGAGATAGTTTAGGAATTAGGAGAGCTAAAACTTTTGAGTTCCTCAGAGTAACCCAAATAAAATGTGTAAATCAATGTGAAACTTGTGTATCCATTCTTTTATTTTTAAGTAATTTATTTTTATTACAATGTGTTATCATACACACACATGCGTGCACATGCATGTGCACACATACCCATACACACGCGCGCACACACACACAGGACTTAAGATGGACAGAGAAACAAGGATAGCCTCCAAACAGGTTTTTTTACAAAGTTCAAAATAGATTACATTGACGTTTATGTGCTTTCCATTCATTACACAATGTACAGACATGATCCGTTTAATGATTTATGCTCCCCAAATGGTTAAACCAATCAGGATTTTCTATGAAAGAGTATATGTAAAAGCTTTTACGTTAGACGCAAAGAACTGTTTCCTGCTAAAACCAACCTCAGGCGTACATTTTGTGTTTACATATACTCCTTGAGAATACTACAGTAGCAGTGCATAAGTTCATTCTGTAAAAAGATCTGAAAAAAGAATTGAGACTCTTAATGCATTGTGCTCTCAGATAAAAATCCTAAGTATGACAGTAACAGTTAAAACTGCATATATGTGTTAGAGATCAGAAGATGCTATAAAGAAATGTAAATAGTTGTGCTTTGGGGACTTTTTCATAAAGTTGTTTTAATAATAAATATAAACTTAAAAATGTCTCAGTGACTGATATAAAATAGACACAGATTTCAAGGATTTTCTATACTTGGCTTAGGGTTTAAAGGTGAAAAATCATCTCCAATAAACCATCTGGTATCTGGTAATCCCAAACTGCCCTAGTCTCTTACAGTCAGGCAAGAGGCTGGGGAGAAAAAGATTTTTCCTCCTATTAACATAAAGCATTATCCAAAGCAGGGGTCCTCAAACTTTTTAAACAGGGGGCCAGTTCACTGTCCCTCAGACCGTTGGAGGGCCGGACTATAGTTTAAAAAAAAAACTATGAACAAATTCCTATGCACATATCTTATTTTGAAGTAAGAAAACAAAACGGGAACAAATACAATATTTGTATTTGCATGTGGCCCGCGGGCCGTAGTTTGAGGACCCCTGATCCAAAGGTAAAGCCAAGGTGAACCACTAACTAAACACATGCCTACCTTCCTTTAGATTTCTTAGACCAAATAAGAGAGGTCAGCCTACTTTTATGAGGTTTAAAATAACCCCATATGTTTGGTGTCTGGACCACAACCTATTCTGTAATTCAGAAGATGAATTAAATATGTCCTGTCTTCTGTGAGCCCTAGAATAAGCATGATTCCTCAATACTTTGTGCTTTATAAAAAACCTTCCACACATTAACTGTAAAACTCTTATTTCAGAAACACCATGGCAACTGTTTATAATAGAAGCCAAGGTATAATTTACATAGTAATGTTGATGTTCGTAGCAAGGAAATAAATGTAATTTTATTTTTAGGCTAGTCAGTTTGCTGTTTTAGGCCTTTAACTAACTTTGAAGGACACATGAGCCTAACAATTAAAGTAAATTTAAAATGAATTAGAAAAAAGATGAGAAAATAAGAAATGTTTTAATTAAAGTCTTTTGCACAATAGGTTTAGATATAAAAAGAATTTCTTCAAAGAATTTCCTCGGTGTCACTCAGAAGCATCCTGGTGTGTTGTTGTTGTTTTTTGTTTTTTAATAACATAATGTGCTGGAGTCCTTTGAATAAAATTATAAAGTAATTTAAAATATATATTATATATTTATAATCACTGTAAATCATTCAATAGTTTATAGCATATTAATGGAGTGAAATAGAGATAAAAGGCAGTCCACATTCATATTTTCAAGATAAATTTACTTCAGAAGTCAATTGAATTCCTTGCTCATGTTCTAAATATAGCCATTGTGATAAGACCTGAAAGAAAAGAAAATGAAGAACAGTTAAAGACATGCATTTTACAAAATTTTCCATTCAATAAGCAATTGTTTTGTTTTGAATATATTTTATTGATTTTTTACAGAGAGGAAGGGAGAGAGATAGAGAGTCAGAAACATCGATGAGAGAGAAACATCGATCAGCCACCTCCTGCACATCTCCTACTGGGGATGTGCCTGCAACCCAGGTACATGCCCTTGACTGGAATCGAACCTGGGACTCTTCAGTCCGCAGGCCGACGCTCTATCCACTGAGCCAAACCGGTTTCAGCAATAAGCAATTGTTTAGCCCTCAATGAGCAAACAAAATACAGCACATAGGCAGGTACTCTACCCAGAGCTTGAAGTCAGTTTGAATTTAGTTGATATCATACAGAAGAAATCAAATTTATAGCAAAGGGCAGTCACTGGATATATTTAATGTCTGAGCACAGCTAATGTTTTAACCATCAAATATACCTCCCACTTTATCCAATCACTTCAGCTATATAATAATAGCAAATGTGCCATTAAAGTGTCAGTAAAGCCAGTTGACTTCATCCAAAAAAAAAAAAAAAAACTTTGTGGGCCACAAAGAGACAGAAGCATGGTACTCCTGAAGAGATATCATACATAAAACCATAAAAATTTAATAAAATGTTCAGTCCTAAATGAGTGGTTCAAAACCACAAATGTGTAATGAAGTACAGAGAAGGAGAATAATCACGTGGGACTGGGGCAGTCAGAAAACATACCCCAAAATGTAAAGCTGAAATAAGCCTAAAAGATGAGCAGAAAAGATACAGAACAATGAGATGGGCAGACATTCAGGTGAGGGAAGGGCAAGGGCAAGGGCATGGAGATAGGACTGGGACTCTCGATGAGCTTTTCGGGGATCAATAAATAACCTAACCACTCTAATTAAGGATTTATGAGTAGCTCAGAGAGATCTCAGACAGTGTATGGAAAGTCTTAAATGCCAAACCATAGATTTATACTTCATTTTATAGACTATGGCAGGGTGGGGAACATCCAGCCAGTGGACCATATAAGGCCCTTGAAATCATTTGGTCTGGCCCTGCCAAGGCATTAGGGTTACTTAATTAAATGTTTGACCAAATACAACAGGCTAATTTTTAAGTTGATACTTTTGTATGGCCCAAGAATCTATAATAATAAAAGTGTAATATGCTAATTAGACTGGACATCCTTCCAGATGACCTTCAGGGCTGTGAGGGAAGCCCAGGTCCTGGGTGCCAGCTGGTGGCCGGAGGGAAGCCCGAGTCCCGGGTGCCAGAGGGAAGCTGGTGTCGGCAGCCGGGGGAAGGAAGGCCTACTCTTGCACAAATTTCTTGCATCAGGCCTCTAGTCCTATATAATAAAAGCCCAATATGCTAAATGTCCAGTTGTCCAGTAGGCCATTCAATCAAAGTGTAATATGCTAATGATATGCTAAGGCCATTCAACTGCTCCCTATGATGTGCACTGACCACCAGGGGGCAGACGCTCTGCCCGGTAGGTTATCTTGCTGCTAGGGTCCGGCCAATCGGGACTGAGTGAGATGGGCTGGACACACCCTGTAGCCCTCCCATGGCCCCTCCCAGGCTGGCCAACCTCCCATGTCTCTCCCTGGCCCCGACTGTGCACCTGTGGGGTCCCTCGACCTGGCCTGTGCCCTCTTGCAATCTGGGCTGAGGGATCCCCCTGAGTGCACAAATTTCATGCACCGGGCCTCTAGTGATGTTATAAATATACAAATGTCCTTTGGCAGTAAAAAGGTTCCCTACTCCTGGACTATGGGGAAACATTGAAGGTTTTTGAGCAGGGAGTGGTGGTAGTGAAACCAAAACAGAATGGAAAGCAATGTGACAGCAATATAATAGATGTGGGGTTTTTTTTTTTGGGGGGGGGGTGAATAATGGGAAAAGACAGAAATAGGAAGGGGCACAGTCAGAAGATAGGGAGACAATTTAGAAAACAATTTTTAAATTAGAAAGAGAAGGCACCAGCCCAGCTAGTGTGGCTCAGCGATTGAGTGTCAACTCAGGAACCAAGAAGTCACCAGTTCAATTCCCAGTCAGGGGACATGCCCAGGTTGTGGGCTTGATCCCCAGTGGGGGCCGTGCAGGAGGCAACAAATCAATGACTTCCTCTCTCATTGATGTGTCTATCTCTCTATCCCTCTTCCTTCCTCTCTCTCTAAAATGCAATAAAAATATTTTTTTTTTAAATGAGAGTGTACCAAGGAATACTGAAAAGGGTTGGCATCTCAGAAGAGATGAGAGACAGAATCTTAATCCTTCACACATTAGACAGGTACTGAATAAATATTCCGTTGAACTAATTATAAATTTTCAAATCAGGATGACTGAAAGAATGACTTAACAGGAAAAAGGGGAACTGGTTTAAAGAGAAAGGTTCATTGCCCAACCTGCAGGGCTCCGTGGTTGAGCATCAACCTATGAACCAAGAGGTCACAGTTGGATTTCTGGTCAGGGCACATGCCTAGGTTGTGGGCTCAATCCCCATTGGGGGGCATACAGGAAGCAGCCAATCAATGATTCTCTCTCATCATTGATGTTTCTATCTCTCTCTCCCTCTCCCTTCCTCTCTGAAATCAATAAAAATAAAGGTTCACAATATTAAACAAGTCTGCATTGTTCATCTCTATCATTGTGTATACTTTGTCTAAGTGTTCCCTAGGATCAATTCCTAGAAGTAGAAAAGCTGTATCATGGAATATATGCATTTTACACATGTTTTATACCATTGTAACTCAGTAAAAATAAAATAATCAAATAAATACAGTATCAGGTACTAGATAAATAAGCTAAAAAAAACTAAATGTGAGCCAAAAAATTAAATCTTAAAATGTACTTGGCCTCAACATGTTTTTAAAGCAATCTTTTATGCTTTGCTAAAAAAAAAAATCAAACCAACACCACCACCATCATCCAATATACATAAGACCATCACTACCACCTCCAAGCCATACATATTGCCTACACATATGCCCCAAATCTTTAAAACACTTACCTAAGATGTAAGCAGCCACTAATTTTTGATTCACACTTAAGTGGAGGTAGAGAGGCACCAGCGATTCCACATCCCCCAGTGTAGGAAGCATCAGAGCTGCAATGCACACCACTGCCAGGAAGACAGTTAGTAAACTAGGTCCTGAGGAGACAGTTCTGTTTTCTGTATAAAAGACAAAAATCCTTGAGCTTGCTTCTAAAAACAACTTAGACAAAAGTTTGTTCACATATACTGTCCACCATTCACCAGGATTCTGGTTTTGTCTAAATTCTCTGACTCTTTCCCCATCACTCCCATTCCATAGGGACCTATCTGCTGAACTTATCTGGAAGCCCATACTTCTCTGAGTCATAGGGTAGAATGTTGTAACAGCATTGTGAGATAGTGAGTTCCTATTGAAAGGCTACCATCCTTCCACACACTCTCCTCACCGTAATCAGTAGAACGCGTTCAAGCATGTATCAGCTGTGTATGTTTATAAATTATATGCACACTGTCCTATTATACTTAACATAAACCATACAAATAAAATTTTTAAATAATGGGCTAAAAATAGACATTGACATTCTGATGTTTTCTTCCTGTACCCTAATGGATTGCTTATGTGAACTTCTTTCTGAAACACACTGCACTAGAGCTCCACTACCTTCTAGAACAGTGATTCCCAAACTTATTTGGCCTACCGCCCCCTTTCCAGAAAAAATATTACTCAGCCCCTGGAAATTAATTTTTTTTTTAATTTTAATAGCAGTTACTCATCTCCCCCAAATGCACCTGTGGCCATCACCGCCCCCCTGGATCGCTGCAGCGCCCACCGGGGGGCGGTAGCGCCCACTTTGGGAATCACTGTTCTAGAACTATCGTAGGTAGGTCTCCAGACATTTGGTCCTAATAACCACAGCATCCTGCGACTAATTTTGAAAATGTTAAGGCAGCAAAAAGGCACTATTTGAGTGTTTTAAAGCTACTTATGAAAACTCTTGCCTTCTGCTTTACTCCCATTTACAGCAAAGAAGAAAGCAGCAGAAACAATATTTGGCAAATATTATGCTAAGTGAAACAAACCAGTCACAGGACAAATACTGCAAAATTCCACTTATACATAAAAAATTCCACTTATATGAAGTGTCTAAAATAGTCAAAGTCATAGAAGCAGAGAGTAGAATGGTGGTCGCTAGGGGTTGGGGGTGTTTGAGATGGAAGTTACTAATCAGCGGACATAAAGTGTCAATTATGTAAGATGAGTATGGTCTAGAGATCTGCTGTACAACATTGTACCTATAGTCAACAATAGTGTTTTGTACACTGAAATATTTGTGAACAGGGTAGATCTCATGTTAAGTATTCTTACCACAACAAAATAAAATTTATAAAGCATTTATTATCGGCCTTACTATTCTACAGTTCTGGTGTATGTGTACAATATCCATACCTATATTTTTAAGAAGCCCATTAAGAGCATTTTCTGTTATTTGGCTTTTCCCACTACCCTTCCTTTCATTAAAAGGAAGAGCCAACAACAACATAATCTTTGTCTTTCATTAATGAAATAATCCTGCTCATTTTATTATTAAATGCAGCTTTTCTAAATTATTAATACTTTAGCTTTTGTGCAAAGTTTCATGGAGCATCGCCAAAACCAGGTAGACGAAAACAAATTCAAATTTTATAGTGATTATTGTTTGAGGTGAACAATAGCATTAATACCTAAAAACTTGCCCATGAACGTAGACATAAGGGTAGTGAAGGCCGAGAGCCTGGAGCAGGACAGGAATCGAATGATGGGGGAGTAGGGGGATAAAGAGGGGGATATTTGATGGGGTAAATACCTCAAAACAAGTCTTGTTTTCGTTAATAAATGAAGTACCTTTACATTTATATTTGTTGCAAAGATATGTTTTCAAGGAAAACACTGACAATTACACTGCTCACTGCAAACCTACAATCGAGATAATTTCAAGTAATTTTTAGTATTTAGAGAAATTCAAAAAAATATTTGCATAAATGGTTGAAGTTTTTCAAAATGGAAATAGCTCTTTTTTTTAAATCCTCACCTGAAGACATACAGAGAGAGAGAGAGAGAGAGAGAGAGAGAGAGAGATCAGTTGCCTTCCGTAAGTGCCCCATTGGGGATGGAACCCGCAACCCAGGTATGTGCCCCGACCGGGAATCAAACTGGCAACCTTTTGGTGCACAGGATGATGCTCAATCAACTGAGCCACTCCACCTGGGCAGGAAATCGCTCTTTTTATGATTGTTGTAAAAATTTTATAGAGATACAGAAATCATAAAATTCCTATGTAATCTCATCTTCCTGGAAATAACACTATGTAAAGCTTGCTACAGATCCTTTTGGATTTTATTAATGCCCATATAAATATGTAAAATAAATTTTTACATAAATGAGACTATAACACACTGTTATAATATTATAATATACTATAATATACTGTTCTATACCTGTTTTTTCTCACTTCGGAATATATTTGAACCTCTTTCCATGTTAATATGTAACCATCTATCATTCTATTAGAACCTTATATATACCTGCCTGGCATCCCATCTCACAAACATTTATAATTTAATCAATCCCCAACTGATAGACATTTATATCTTTTTCTTTTTTAATATATTTTTATTGATTTCAGAGAGAAAGGGAGAGGGAGAGAGAGATAGAAACATCAATGATGAGAGAGGATCATCGAGTGGCTGCCTCCTGTACATCCCCCGCTGGGGATCAAGCCCGCAACCCGGGCATGTGCACTTGACCGGAATCGAACCCAGGACCCTTCAGTCTGCAGGCTGACGCTCCATCCATTGAGCCAAACCAGCCAGGGCTATATCCTTTTCAACCATTTATTATTATAAATAATAATAAGGACCCTAATTTTCTTAAGCCAGAGGGCACTGACTCAAACATTGCAAAGACATAGTTCATTAGTAATGTAATTAAGACAAACCCACTATGATTCAGCTTCATCTTTTTAATAACCTGGGCTGTAGCATTATGTAAAAGTATGCTTTGTGGGTTCCCCTTAGTTAAATTTCTACTAAATGAATATATACAAGATTATATTTATGTGCATACACAAGTCCTAGAAAGTAACATGGAACATTTATATCAGCATGTTTGTTAAGTGTATGGTATTATAAGGGTTGCTTCCTTTTTAAAATTTAGTGCCATGTTTTTATACAATAAACTTGAGAAAAAAATCTCATTTTTACTGCTTTACAATACATTTAAAAATCCAAATCTTTCATGAGCATAGTCTTTGACCATTTTCCAGCTAGCTCAAAGAGCCTCACAACATTGTTGTATTGATAACATGTCTAATAAACAATTTCCAAGCTAAAGACATGAAAAAATAATACCACTTCAAAACCTCTCCGGAAACAATCTCAATTTGTTTCAAAATTTTAGTTCAGTCCTCGCCAGTTTGGCTCAGTGGATAGAGCATTGACTTGCAGACTGAAGGGTCCCAGGTTTGATTCCGGTCAAGGGCACATGCCTGAGCTGTGGGCTCAATCTCCAGTGTGGGGCGTGCAGGAGGCAGTCGATCAATGATTCTCTCTCATCATTGATGTTTCTATCTCTCTCTCCCTCACCCTTCCTCTCTGAAATCAATAAAATATATAAAAAATTTTAGTTCAGAGAAACTTAATGATAAACCTGAGAATCCTATATACTGGAAACTACCCATAATTCACTATAGTTGTGTGCCAAATCTGATGTTTTGGTCAACTACAGACTGCATATACAACTGTAGTTCCATAAGATTATAATGGAACTGAAAAATTCTTATCACCTAGTGATGTTGTAGCCATCACAGTGTCATAGCACAACACATTACTCGCATGTTTTTGGTGCTGCTGGTATAAACAAACCTACTGAGCTACCATTTGTATAAAAGTACAGCACATATAATTATGTACAGCACATAATTATTGATAATGATAATAAAAGATGATGTTACTGGCTTCTGTATTTACTATATTACATATACTTTTTTATCATTATTTTATAGTATACTCTTTCTACTTCTAGAGTTTGCTGTAAAACAGTATGCCATGTTATGCAGGCAACAGCAGCCTCACAGGTCTTATGTTTTCCATGTCTCTTGATTGTACCATTCTCTCTTGTGCTTGATTTAATCTTATGTTGTTTTGTGCATTAACATGCTACACAGGTTTGTAGCCTAGAAGCAATAGGTTATACCTTATAGCCTAGGTGTATAGTAGACTATACTATGTAGGTTTGTGTAAGTGCACTCTATGATGTTTGAACAACAAAACTGTCTAATGAGCCCTGATTGGTTTGGCTCAGTGGATAGAGCGTCGGCCTGCGGACTGAAGGGTCCCGGGTTCGATTCCAGTCAAGGGCATGTACCTTGGTTGCGGGCACATCCCCAGTAGGGGGTGTGCAGGAGGCAGCTGATCGATGTTTCTCTCTCATCGATGTTTCTAACTCTCTATCCCTCTCCCTTCCTCTCTGTAAAAAATCAATAAAATATATTTAAAAAAACTGTCTAATGACACATTTCTCAGAATGTATCCCAGTGATTGACACATGACTGTATTAAAAAAATAAACAGAAGTTGAAAATATCACTTTGTCAATACAGACTAAATCAATCACCATTACACTCTATTAAAGAAGAAAACTTTATTCAATTCCATATTAGAAACATTAGAAACATATCGCCCTTGCTCTAGAGTGTCCATAGCAGTGGAAACCTTATAAGACAAAGAAAGCCAACCCAACAGACCCTACCAAATAAGAAGTTCAGTGAAGCTAAAGTCAGCCACAGATTCAACAAACCATTAATTTGCAGTTGGAGGATACGGAACCCATGGATACGAAGGGCCGAATAAAACACTTGAGCAATGGCTGATTTTAGTATGGGGGGGGGGGGCGGTTCTGGAACCAGTCATCCTCAGGTACCAAAGGACAATTGTACTCTGTGCTGAGAACATAATGGTACACCAGACAAATAAGAGGCCTGCTTTCATTGAGCTTCCTGACATGGATTTTTTTTTTCAAAACAGAGATCACATGTTATTCCAGTATCACCCAATTTCATTTATTTACCTACTCCAATTTGACAATTAGAAGAATACTATATTTCAGATACCAAAGATTCATTATAAAAATAAAGTAAGAATAAAATGCTCAATTAATACACATTGTAATTATTTAGCCTTTCAGGATAATTTTTCACCTAAATTTTCATACACTTAAAAATAAAAGAGGATAAAGAAACCAAGAAGGCGGCATAGGTAAACACCTGAAATTGCTGCCTTGCACACCCACTTCAAAAATACAACTAAAAGACAAAACGGACATCATCCAGAACCACAGGAAGGCTGGCTGAGTGGAAATTCTACAACTAGAAGGAAAGAGAAAAGCACACTGAGACTCAGAGGAGGTGCGGAAGTAAAGTGCAGAGCTGGGCCTCATCTGGGCACCTCCAAATCCCAAACAAAGAAGAGGAATCTGCAGATCTCTCCGTAGCTCCTGCTGGGTAGCCTCAGGCAGAGGCTAAATTAGCACCTCCTTAGAGATCCAAGAGCCAGTGTACCCAGTGGTTAGAGTGGGACCATACAGATTACAACTCCTCAGATCCATAAGGGACACACTCAGGGGGCAGACTCAGTGAGCACCAAAGCCCCACTGAAGCAAGTCTTGTCCCATAAGGGTGTCTCCAGCACAGAAGTTCTCCCACCATAGACACAGCTGATTCTCACAGCCAATTGGCCTGGAGGTCAATTCCTCCCAGTGATACCAACTACAATCAAGGCTTAACTACAACAAGACTGTGCACACAGCCTACAAAGGGGTGCACCAAGAGTGTCCACCTCAGGTAATTGGGGAGGCTGTGCCACTGGGCCCTATAGGACACCTAGCACAGAAAGCCACCCTATCAACACAGGGAAGCAACCAAAATGCAGAGACAAAGAAACAGGTCACAAATGACAGAAATGGAGGAAAGCAAACTACTGGATATAGAGTTCAAAACCACAATCTAAGGTTTTTCAAGAATTTTCTAGAAACCGCCGACAAATTTAGTGAGACCCTCCATAAATCTAATGAGACCCTCGAGGATATGAAAAGGACCAACTAGAAATTAAGCATACACTGACTGAAATAAAGAATATTATACATAGATCCAACAGCAGACTAGAGGATCACAAGAATCAAGTCAAAGATTTGAAATACGAAGAAGTAAAAAAACACCCAACCGGAAAAGCAAAAAGAAAAAAGAATCCAAAAATATGAAGATAGTGTAAGGAGCCTCTGGGACAACTTCAAGCGTACCAACATCCGAATTATGGGGGTGCCAGAAGAAGAGAGAGAGCAAGATATTGAAAACATATTTGAAGAAATAATGACAGAAAACTTCCCCTACCTGGTGAAAGAAATAGACTTACAAATCTAGGAAGCACAGAGAACTCCAAACAAAAGGAATCCAAAGAGGACCACACCAAGACACATCATAATTAAAATGCCAAGAGCAAAAGACAAAGAGAGAATCTTAAAAGCAGCAAGAGAAAGAGACTCAATTACCTACAAGGGAGTACCCATACGACTGTCAGCTGATTTCTTAACAGAAACTATGCAGGCCAGAAGGGAGTGGCAAGAAATATTCAAAGTGATGAATAGCAAGAACCTACAACCAAGATTACTTTACCCAGCAAAGCTATCATTCAGAACTGAAGGTCAGATAAAGAGCTTCACTGATAAGAAAAAGCTAAAGGAGTTCATCACCACCAAACCAGTATTATATGAAATGCTGAAAGGTATTCTTTAAGAAGAGGAAGAAGAAGAAAAAGGTAAAGATACAAATTATGAACAACAAATACATATCTATCAACAATTGAATCTAAAAATCAAGTGAATAAAAAAATCTGATGAGCAGAATAAACTGGTGAATATAATAGAATCAGGGGCATAGAAAGGGAATGGACTGACAATTCTTGGGGGGAAAGGGGTGTGGGGGTGTGGGAAGAGACTGGACAAAAATTGTACACCTATGGATGAGGACAGTGGGGGGCGGTAAGGGCAGAGGGTGGGGTGGGAACCGGGAGGAGGGGAGCTATGGGGGGAAAAAAGAGGAACAACTGTAATAATCTGAACAATAAAGATTTAATTTAAAAAATAAATAAAAAAAATAAGAGGATAGCCCTAGCTGGTTTGGCTCAGTGGATAGAGCATCAGCCTGCGAACTGAAGGGTCCTGGGTTCAATTCCGGTCAAGGGCATATACCCAAGTTGTGGGCTCAATCCCCAGTAGGGGGCATGCAGGAGGCAGCTGATCAAGGATTCTCTCTCATTATTGATGTTTCTATCTCTCTCTCCCTCTTCCTTCCTCTCTGAAATCAATAAAGATATATTTAAAAATAAAAATAAAAGAGGATAAAATATAACTAAACTTTTAACTCTTATTCTTGGCTATTAAACTGGTCTATTAATTACAAATTAGGTCCAATGATCACTTTTTTAACCATTTGTATGCCATAAGCGTTTATAGACACAAGCAGCAGACATTTTAAAATTAAATTCAAAATATCATGGCAGTTGATTTAAATTATGAATTTAACATAAAATCCAAATATTCATTTTATGGCCTTTCTTGTTCTAGAGAAGGCATTGTGAAAGGGGAATCTTGAATATCATAAATATTTATAAGTTGACTTAATATTAATATTAATCTGAGGTCAAAGTGGCATTTAACAAAGGGTCTCTGTCAGCTTCAAAATAAGAAAAGCTGGTCCTGTCAGTCAATAACAGTTGCTGAGAAGAAATCAATCTACTAGCTACTACCCAGTCCCTAGTTTTGCTATCACCAGAAAATCTGGGCACTCCCTACATGGACAGAAGCCTTGCCTACAGTAAATCAAAGAGGCATTACTCCCTGTGTTATCAAAATAGACATGCTAAGATGAACAGACTGATAGGGAATCTATGAATTAATATAATGACAGGTAGACTTTATGTGACAATTTCAAGGGCAGCTGCTATCACATTTATATATCACTATCAAAAAGTTCCCATGCTTTTCTATGGAAAATTTATCTACCTCCTCTTTTAATAGGGTTGGAGGGAGATAATGAGAAATTAAGAAGGAGAGGGACAGATGTCCAAAGAGTTGAAGATGAGGATACTGTCCATGTTGAAATGATACATCATAACATGTCTATATATTTAAGCTGGAAGGAAATGAGGAATAGAGAGGGATTGAATCAATAGCTCACAGGGGATATTATAATCTACTTAGTTTAATTAACTTCAACTTTAATGACTTTTTTTTCCAAAAATAATATGAACAGTGCACCAAGCTTGGACTATTGCCAAACACAATCTCTCTCTCCTTCTTTGAACTAATCAAATGAGAAAGGATATAGAAAAGTCACAGAAACAGTAGTATATAATTGCCAAATTGTGATAGCATTATAAAGTACAGTGCCTGCATTCTCAGGTTTTATAGATGTACAGGTTATGGCAACATTTGCCTTCTCCTTACAGCAGCCTCTAGTCCTCTCCTCTGAAAGTCCAGCTCTAGGCCTCGGCTTGATTTTAGGTACCTGATTTTTAGGTTCTGTTTCAAAAGTAGTTGATTAGTTTTAAAGCAACAGATTATTTTTCTAGTAATTATTTTTAGCTCCCTAATTATTTTAAAGTTAGAAATGTGTAAGACCTCAAAAGAGCTTTAAAAACCACCCAAAATTACCTGGTTGAAAAGACTGCTCAAAAAATAAGCTATCACTTAATGGTTCCTTTATTCTTTTTTCCTCTTCTTCCTTTTGTTGCTCTTTTGCAGAAGGGAGAAGAGTGGCCACAACCTCTTTCCTTCCTAAAGCCTTCCTCTGGCTTTGTTCGGAAACTTGGAGACGGAATTTGTCCATTACTCCATAGTGACAGGATCGAACATCTTTATGACGAATCACACTGAAAACATTTAAAAATAACAAATGCTGTTTAGGTTTTGAGGGGGGTGGCTGTCAAACAGAATTCAGTAAGAGATTTCATACATTAAAATAATATTAACTGATTATAACCAAATATTCAAATACAGAGATTTGCTAATGATGCTTTAAAAAAAAATCACAGTATAACCCAAAAGGAAATGGGTGCTGCTGAAATATTTGATGAAAGCACATACTCTAAAACAGAGAATAAAAGTAAAATATGATGGGCAGCTCTAGCCGGTTTGGCTCAGTGGATAGAACATTGGCCTGCAAACTGAAAGGTACCGGGTTCAATTCAGGTCAAGGGCACATGCCCGGGTTGTGGGCTTTAAAAAAAAAATGATGGGCAAAGAAAACTCCTTTTGGCAATGACTTTTTTCTGGATATCTGTATATATTAATATTTACTAAATAAGATATATGAAATTGTTTCTTCCTCCACAAAAGTGTCATAAATTTTCTATTGCCACTTATTGTTCAAAAATATTAACACATTTTACAAACCTCACCCTAGACTTAAAATCTGAAATCCATGAATGCAGATAAAAATAAGCATTTGCATGAGTAATTCAGTCTGACCAATCCAACAGAAGGCTAACAATACACTTCTGTATCTCTCTGAAAAGAGTATAAAGCACTTCAATTTTTATGAGTTATCTGAAGTTCCATATATTTTACTTTGTTCTTTTTTTTTACTTTGTTCTTAATAGAGAACACAGAACAATTAGGTAAAGATAGCACATTTATTTAGCTAGAAACTACATTTCTTTGGAATAGTCCTTGCTTATTTTGTACTGAATGAAAATCAAAAGAAGTGTGCAAAAACACATTCTTAAAGATACATAATTTTAATGCTGTAAGTCTATTAAAAAGAAAAGACTTCTGCTTCTCATTCTCCCAGAAAATTTAAACAAATACAGCTTACTGGGTGGCTTAAATTAAGGGCTGGTCAATGGATCCATCTGGTCGTCACCAGTTCTAAAGTGAAAATTAAGTATGAACAGCCTGAACAACCAGTCATTTATCTAGCACTCTAAGAAGAAATTATCTAGAAGAGCTCAGATAACCTTTTATAGCTGAGTAGTTATGCACTTGCTTCCTGTTTGTATAGATTAACTTTAAAGCTTATTAGCTGAATCATTTTGGATGAACTTATATTACCATTGTTCTGAGAGTATAGTATTATTAGTTTCCCAAATTTCACTATAATAGCAAGATGTTCCAAAGAAAGTTAAATTTCTTATTATAGCTAGAGAAATTTAAAGGAATAAGTTAGAACTTTACCTTCATAAATGTCCATTCTAACTAAAAGCACAACAATGAGGAAATGTTCACAGAAATATTAACACACATCAGTTATAACATAATTAAATATTAAGTATTTATTTGACCTATTTAGAATCTATTAGCAACTTAACAAGAATTTTTTCTTTCTAATTCAACTTATTGGTGTGACATTGGTTAATAAAATTATATAGGTTTCAAGTATATAATTCTATAACTGTATATTGCATTGTGTGAGCATCACCCAAAGTCAAATTTTCTTCCATTACCATATATTTGACTCCCTTTACCCTTTACTACCTCTCCAAGAATTTTGATAGACTAAAACTTTCAGCAAAAATTCAAAGTATAATAAATGCCTATGTGGGAATAGCTTCAAGAAAAAACCTTTTCAAGTTAAACATATAAATATTAACACATTTAAAACATGTTACCAGGAAGTGATTGGGACTTACATATCCACACAACACTGAGGCTTTACTGCACCTGCAGCATCAACGACAACATACTTATTTGGAGTAGTACACAAAACTGAAAGAAAAAGTCACAATGACCATTAGTGTTTTTAAAAAATTAGTTTCTACAAGTAAAAAATTAGTAGGGACTAGTTTAATCCATCAAATATACCTAGGAGACTCACCTTTGAACTTTAAGGCAAACTCATAGGGGTTATATAAAGTCAACACTTGCTTATGTGTTGACTGGTCATCTGCATAAAATATTAGCTCCGTGGGAAACACAAAAACAGGAAGATTTCCTTCCACTAAATCTTGCTGTTTTTTTTGTTGATGCATTGGCACTGAATCCCCCTTGCTGCAGCTTCTTTTTTCACAGTCTCAAATCTATTTTGGACTTTCCTTAAAGTCAGTTAAAAATTCCAAAGCATTTTGGCAATCTAGAAAGAGAAGAGAGAAAGAAAACTGAATGATACCTGTTTTCATTTGTTGTCCCACCATGAAAAACGCATGTTTAGCGTGCATTAAAATAGACCCCCAAATCATTTAAACAAGCCTTTTGACTTTTCCTCTAGGCTTACTTATACAGCTTTTAGCTAACTAAGCAAAGAAATTTATAGATATTCCTTTCACATTCAAGGTTTCAACCTACAATAAATAACATTAATACCTGAATGAGGGAATAAAGGCTTTGTCCCTCAATTTAACCACCCCCTTTCAAAGAGATGAGATCAAAAAGACATTACTCTTTTAAACCTCAGATTTTTAAATAAAGTAGAATAAAGTAAGTATTCCCTCCACCAATTTTATGTGAGCCAATCAAAATTCTTAAAGACTAAAAAAAATATAGAACAAAAAAAAATATAGGGCAAAGTAAGTTTCCATGGTTTATGGAAGAAAAACATGAGAATCACTTTCACACTCATCTCAACAATACTATAGTGCCTTCAGGAAGCATGGATGGCAGAGTTATTTTAATCTTTTTTTCTACCGAAACCCAAGATAAGCAAAAATGTCTGGAAGGGAAGTCAAATATCCAAACTGTCCATGGAGTTTTCTATGAAATTTCAAAGTCAGTAAGTAGGTCTTGGTATGTGAGTGGCACTATGCCTCCCCGCCCCTCCACATCAAGTGCACAGACTTCGTAAGAGCTATTTTCTTCTTCCAACTTTAAAGACCTTTCTGGATTCCTTCGGGGGTTGTTGAATATGTTCCAGACAGTTGTAACTGGCAGAAGTCTGACTGATAAGTGCAATGTTTATGATTTGTTACCTAATCTAATTTTAAGCAACATTACTTAGCTAGTACCCTGTGTGACTTTTTCAAATAAAATGCAAAAGCTAAAACATACAATCACAGAAAATACCTGATTTTCATCCTGTAGATGGCTCATTTAAAATAAGTCATAAGCATTTAATAGTTTGCTTTCAAGTTCTCATATATTCAAAGTAAATATAACAAATGATTAATTTTTTGTTGTTTTACCAGCTATTAGAGTACACGTGCTGTAATTCTGATTTAAGCCTTTCCCACTCTTATCAAATAGGATACTGTATAGTCATGCATGCAAATTTTTATCCTTTTCTTTCAGCTAAATGCCTATTATATATAGGCCTGGCACTATGTCAGGAGCTGCACAAAGATACAAAGATAAATAATGCACAGGCCTTGTCCTCAATAAACTCAAGTCTCACTGGTAAAACAAAATAAATATTAAAGCCGCCTCTATTATAATGCATAGTATTGTATATGAAGTACTAGGGGATTAGAAGACTACATGAATAATTCTACCTGGAAGAGAGGCCAGGAGATAGCACTTGAGGTAGTCCTTAAAGAAAAGGATACACACTTCTATGCTAGGGATAGGGGGTGGGGATAGGTACGGAGGGTATTCTGACCGAGGGAACAGCATAAGCAAAGACGCATAAACATGAAGGTAAGAAAGAATGTTGAAAAGGTCCTACTCAAGGCCCTGGCCGGGTAGCTCAGTCCCCATACACCGAGGTTGCGGTTCCATCCTTGGTCACGCTACATACAAGAGTCAACCAATGAATGCATAAATAAGTGGAACAACAAATTGATGTTTCTCTCTCCCTCTTTCTCTCTCCTTACTTAAAAAAAAAATCAATAAATTAAAAAAATACTGTCAGGAGAACCAAGATGGCAGGGTAGGTAAACGCCTGTACTCACTTCCTCCCACAGCCACATCAAAATTACAACTAAAATACAGAACAACCATCATTCAGAACTGCCTGAATAAAAAACAAAAAAAGAACTGCCTGAAAACTAACTGAATGGAAGTCACACAACTAGAAAGGTAAAGAAAGCACACTGAGATTAGTAGGAGGGTAGGAGGGGTGGAGGCGTGGAACAGGCTGGTCCAACACCCAAGTGTGTTGTTTTTTTAATTGGGAGGGAGATTGTTTGTGTGGAGGCTGCCCTTGAGGAGTAAGGGGTCCCAGCCCACCCCAGACCCCCAGCCCAGGGTTCCAGACCTAGGAAGAGAAGTCCCCGTAACTTTGGGCAGTAAAAACCAGCAGAGATTGTGGTTGAGTGACAAGGAGGCTGCTGAAGTCCCAGGTGCTCCTCTTAAAGGGCCATCACACAAACTTACATGGTCCATTGTTTGGCATCGGGACAGAAACTCGGAGGTGGCTTTCTCCCAGACAGGGGTGCTAGCAAGGGTCATTGTTCCTGGGATGGAATGTCCCCTGTCACAGGGATGACTGGCATCCATAGCTGAGTCTCAATCAGCCTGAAGCACACAGTTTGCTCCACCCTGGGGATTCCCTGAGATCCCACCCAACCCAATTTACAGCCCCACCCAAGCTGTTCACAACAGCTTTTCCATATGAATGGTCTGTCCTGGCTCAGGCTTCAGATTTTGCTAAAATCTGTCAAACAAGCTGCAGCTGGTGACAGCATACCCCAAACCTATCAATAAAAGGCCCAAGACCCGGGGGGAGAAAATGGCGGCGGTATAGATGAACGTGTCCTGAGCCTTGTCCCAGAGCAGATAGTGTGAGCAGCTGAACCAAGTAACATCTAGCCCGAATAGGCAGAGGAAATTCAGCTGGGAGACAGTTTGCAGCCAGGAAAAGCAGAGGACTCCCGGAGAAAGGGGACTGTTGGAGACTGCGGCTGAAAACTCTCCCGGAATGGCTGGCTCAGGCACGGAGTCCGCGCCATCTTGAGTGGCTGTTTTCGGAAGCGTATACATCCAAAGACCCTGCAACCACAGCATCCAGGAATCGGCTACTGACCCAGAAACACTGGATCTAAAGCAGCACGAATACATGGACTCAGAGGAGCCCTGCTCCTCCTCACGGAAAGGTCAGATTTTGCCTTGATAAGGGTACGGTTTGCAATCCAGGTTGGAGAGAGGAACACATGTGGGAGTAGTCTGCGCCCCACGAGGTCCGCGGCCGTTGGGGCCAACGTGATCTGAGAGTGTGGAAGGGGTCTCACAGGGCTGCCGCCAGAAGGGAAAGCTGAAAATAAGCCCATAACTGGACTGGGTGCAAAAAGGCAGCCTCGGATTTTGCCAGTGTACCAGCTGCTTAGTGCCAGGAGAGAGAGGACGTGCGGAAGAGACTGCGCACAGAGCTGGATGGTGGAGGGTTACAAGAGCTCGTGCACCTCCTCAGGCCCTTTTTTTCCCTCTCTCTCCCCTTTAAATCTTTGTGTTTGATTATTAAACCCAATACATAGGATCGCCCAATTGGGGTCACTCGCAGAGACTGCAGGGAAAAGTTGTTTTTGTGGAACCTGGGAATCAAAGAAACAGCTCTGTGGCAGAAACAGCTCTCCCAAACTACAGGCTAGAGAGGACTTATAGCCTCAGAGGTAAATCCAGAAACACTGCCACCCAGAGGCTGAACCACAAACTGACTCTTCTGTAAACACAAATAAAGGCAGTCTGGGAAACAGATACTGCCTGCTTTAAAATCAGGACTGTGGTTTACAACACAGAGGAACAGGGTATCGCAGGGAACTTCAACACTCTCCTGAATACCTGACAGGACTAAGGCGTGTCAAACAGAAGAGTAGAGGAACTGAAGGACCTTCACTACTGCACTTTTTTTTATTTTTTTCACCTTTTACTTAAGAAACTAATTTTTTTTTCATCACCTGATTTTACCTTTTTAATTACTACATTTTTATTTTTAACCAGTATTATTACTACTACCATTTTACCTTTTTTTAAAGTGTCATTATATTTTGGGATTAGTGTTCTACATTCTATTTTCATCTTTCCTTTAGCATCATTTTACTCTACCTCAACTTTACCTTTACACCAAAACTCTCCTCCTCACTTTTCCCCTTTTGTTGTCCTGTTTCTCTTACCCTATTCCTGCTTTAGATTTTCCCTATTCCTTCTTTTTACTCCCTGTTAAAATTTCACCCTACTTATATATCTAATTTCCAATCCCCTGCTCTAAATCCATATTCACCTCTCTCTTCTCTTTCTTCACTATCCAATTTTTTTTCTCTCTGTCATTTGGTTGTTGTGTACTTGATTGTTCAGTATATTGGGGTTTTTTTATGCTTGTCCGTGAGACTGTTTTGCTTTTTCTTTCTATTTTTCTGTTTGTTTGTTTTTCTTTTTCTTTTCCGGTTATTTATTTATTTATTTATTTTTGCTCCTGTTTTCCCTTGCCTCACTTGATATCAATTGTTGTTTGTAGTTTGCATTCTGTTGCTGGAATTTGTTGGGATTAGTGGCTGTTCTATTGGAGTTTTCTCCACATATAGTTTCTTCCCCTCTTCTATTTCATTCTCTTTCTTTTCTCTCTTACTTTTTTTCCTTTTCCCAATTTCATTTTTGCACTCCTTTTTTTCTCTCTTTTTTCTTTTTCTCTTCTTTCTTCCTTATCCCCTAATTCTCTTTGATCTGGTGGTCACCTTTATTTGGGGTTATTAGTATGATGGATACATTTGTGTTCAGTGCCTTGTGCTTTGTGCCTTATTGTGTTGAATTTTGTGCCTTTAAAACAACACAGCAGAGGGAGAACTACATAACCAAAAACCTGGAAAAAAGAGATCATGGGGAGACAAAGAAACAGCCTGCATATGAAAGAAAAACAGGCATCACCAGAAAAGGAAGTAAACGAAATGGAGGCAATGGAGGCAAGCAACCTGTTAGAGAAAGAATTCAGAGAAATGGTCATAAGGTGGATGGAAATAATGGAAGACAAATTCAACAATATGTGTAAGAACCAAGAGGAAATGAAGAAGAACCAAGAAGAAATGAAAAATGACATCACTGCTAGAAAGAACTCAATAGAAAGCATCAACAGTAGACTAGAAGAAGCAGAGGACCTCATCAGTGAGCTAGAAGACAAGGTAGGAAAAAATACCCAAGCAGAGCAGCTTCTAGAAAAAAAAATTAAAAAGCAGGAGGAGAGCCTAAGAGAACTTTGGGACAACACGAAATGAAACAACATCCGCATAATAGGGGTGCCAGAAGGAGAGGAAACTGAGCAAGGAATAGAAAACCTGTTTGAAAAAATAATGACAGAAAACTTCCCTGATATAGGGAAGAAAAAGCTCACACAAATCCAAGAAGCTCACAGAGTCCCATACAAAATGAACCCCAAAAGACCGACACCAAGGCACATTATAATTAAATTGGCAAACACTAATGACAAAGCAAGAATCTTAAAAGCAGCCAGAGAGAGACAGAAAGTTACCTATAAAGGATCCCCCATCAGGCTAGTGAGTGATTTCTCAACAGAAACGCATCAGGCAAGAAGGGAATGGAATGAAATATACAAAGTCATGCAAAAGAAGGGTCTGAATCCAAGAATACTGTACCCAGCAAGGCTATCAATCAAAACTGAGGGTGAAATCAGGAGGTTCACGGACAAAAAAAGACTACGAGAATTTATTACCACCAAACCAGCAATGCAAGAAATGCTAAAGGGTCTGCTGTAAAAAGAAAAAATAGTAAGGGAAGAAGGAACACAGGGGTAAAGAATAAAAATGGTGACAAACAAGTATCTATCAATAATAACTTTAAATGTAAATGGATTAAATGCCCCAATCAAAAGACATAGGGTAACTGAGTGGATAAGAAAACATGACCCATATATCTGCTGTCTACAGGAAACCCACCTCAGAAAAAAAGACGCACACAGACTGATGGTGAAGGGATGGAAAAAGGTTTTTCAGGCGAATGGAAATGAAAAAAAAGCTGGGGTAGCAATACTTATATCTGACAAATTAGATCTCAAAGGAAGGACATAAAAAGAGATAAGGAAGGCTACTTCATAATACTAACGGGAGCAATCCAACAAGAAGAAATAACTCTGGTAAACATATACGAACCCAATATAGGAGCACCCAAATACATAAGAAAACTTCTGGAGGGGATCAAGGGAGAGATTGACAGCAATACAATCATAGTCGGGGACTTTAATACACCACTATCACCATTGGACAAATCCTCTAAACAAAAAATCAGCAAAGAAACATCAATCCTAAATGACTCACTAGATCAGATGGAATTAATTGACATCTTCAGAACATTTCATCCTAAAGCCACAGAATATACATTCTTCTCAAGTACACATGGGTCATTTTCAAAGATAGACCATATATTGGGTCACAAGCAAAGTCTCTTCAAATTCAAGAAGATAGAAATCATATCAAGCATCTTCTCAGATCACAATGGCATAAAACTGGAAATCAACTACAATAAAAACAATTCAAAAAAATCAAACACATGGAGACTAAATAGCATGCTATTAAACAATCAATGGGTTACCAGAGAGATCAAAGAAGAAATAAAAAACATCATGGCAACAAACGACAATGAAAACACAACAATCCAAAACCTATGGGATACAGCGAAAGCAGTCTTGAGAGGGAAGTTGATAGCTCTACAAGCCAACTGAAAAAAACAAGAAACAATGATAATAAATTACTTAACCCTACAACTCAGAGAGTTAGAAAGAGAGCAACAAGAAAAGCCCAGTGTAAGCAGAAGGAAAGAAATAATAAAGATCAGAGCAGAGATAAATGACATAGAGACAAAAAAAAAAAAACAATAAAAAAGATCAACAAAACCAAGAGCTGGTTCTTTGAAAGGATAAACAAGATTGATGAACCTCTAGCCAGGCTCACCAAGAAACAAAGAGGACCCAAATAAACAAAATCAGAAATGAAAGAGGAGAAATAACAACAGATCCCACAGAAATACAAAGGATTGTTAAAAAATACTATGAACAACTCTACTCCAACAAACTAGACAACCTGGAGGAAATGGACATATTCCTAGAAAAATACAACCTTCCAAAACTTAATCAGGAAGAATCTAAAAATCTCAATAGGCCAATAACTATGGAAGAAATTGAAGCAGTAATCAAAAAGCTTCCAGCAAACAAAAGCCCAGGGCCAGATGGCTTCGCAGGGGAGTTTTACCAAACGTTTAAGGAAGAACTAAAACCTATCCTCCTCAGACTATTCCAAAAAATTCAAGAGGAAGGAACACTTCCAAGCTCATCCTATGAAGCCAGCATCACCCTAATACCAAAACCAGATAAAGACAACACAATGAAAGAGAATTACAGGCCAATATCCCTCATGAACATAGATGCCAAAATCCTCAACAAAATCCTAGCAAATTGGATCCAGCAGTACATCAGAAAGATCATACACCATGACCAAGTAGGATTTATCCTGGGAATGCAAGGATGGTACAATATCTGCAAATCAATAAACGTGATACATCACATAAACAAATTGAGAGATAAAAACTACATAGTCATATCAATTGATGCAGAAAAAGCATTTGACAAAATCCAACACCCTTTCTTGATAAAAACTCTCAGCAAGGTAGGAATAGAAGGATCATACCTCAACATAATAAAAGCCATATATGACAAACCCACAGCCAACATCATACTCAATGGGCAAAAACTAAAACCATTTCCCCTAAAAACAGGAACAAGACAGGGATGCCCCCTCTCACCACTCCTGTTCAACATAGTACTGGAAGTACTAGCCCTTGCGATCAGACAAGAAGAAGAAATAAAAGGCATCCAAATTGGAAAAGAAGAAGTAAAACTGTCCTTATTTGCAGATGACATGATACTGTACATAGAGAACCCTAAAGACTCCATCAAAAAATTATTAGACTTAATAAATGAATTTGGCAATGTAGCAGGATACAAAATTAATGCCAAGAAATCTATGGCATTTCTTTACACCAATAGTGAACTTACAAAAAGTGAGACTAAAAGAGCAATCCCATTTACCACCGCACCAAAAAAATTAAGATACCTAGGAATAAATTTAAGGAGGTAAAAGACTTATATGCGAAAAACTACAGGACACTGAAAAGATAGAGGAAGACATAAACAGATGGAAGAACATACCATGTTCATGGATTGGTAGAATCAACATCATCAAAATGTCCATATTACCCAAAGCAATCTATAGATTCAATGCAATCCCCATTAAATTACCAATGGCATATTTCACAGATCTAGAAGGAACACTCCAAAAATTCATCTGGAATAAAAAAAGACCTCAAATAGCTGCAGCAATCCTGAGAAAGAAGAACAAAGTAGGTGGGATCTCAATACCAGATATCAAGCTGTATTACAAAGCCACTGTTCTTAAAACAGCATGGTACTGGCACAAGAACAGACATATAGGTCAATGGAATAGAATAGAGAACCCAGAAATCGACCCAAACCGCTATGCCCAATTAATATTTGACAAAGGAGGCAAGAGCATACAATGGAGTCAAGACAGTCTCTTCAATAAATGGTGTTGAGAAAATTGGACAGATACATGCAAAAAGATGAAACTAGACCACCAACTCACACCATACACAAAAATAAACTCAAAATGGATAAAAGACTTAAACATAAGACGGGAAACTATAAAAATACTAGAGGAATCCACAGGCAGCAAAATCACAAACATATGCTGAAGGAATTTCTTCTCTGATACTGTTCCTAGGGCAATGGAAACTAAAGAGAAAATAAACAAATGGGACTACATCAAAATAAAAAGCTTTTGCACAGCAAAGGAAACCATCAACAAAACAACAAGAAGGCCAACTGCATGGGAGAACATATTTGCCAACGATATCACCGATAAGCGTTTAAACTCCAACATTTACAGGGAACTCACGCAACTTAAC
Organism: Myotis lucifugus; assembly: GCF_000147115.1. Taxonomy (NCBI): domain Eukaryota; kingdom Metazoa; phylum Chordata; class Mammalia; order Chiroptera; family Vespertilionidae; genus Myotis; species Myotis lucifugus. Next base: position 4,762,743 of record NW_005871050.1, on the reverse strand, counting down.
AATAGAAAGATAAACAATCCAATCAAAAAATGGGCAACGAACCTAGATAGACACTTTTCGAAAGAGGACATACAGAAGGCCAAAAGACATATGAAAACATGCTCAAAGTCACTAATTATACGAGAGATGCAAATCAAAACAATGTGGTATCATCTCACACCTGCCAGAATGGCTATCATCAACAAATCAACAAACAACAAGTGTTGGAGAGGATGTGGAGAAAAAGGAACCCTTCTGCACTGCTGGTAGGAATGCAGACTCATGCAGCCACTGTGGAAAACAGTATGGAGTTTCCTCAAGAAACTAAAAGTGGAACTCCCATTTGACCCAATGATCCCACTTCTAGGAATATATCCCAAGAAACCAGAAACACCAATCAGAAAGGATATATGCACCCCTATGTTCATAGCAGCACAATTCACCATAGCTAAGATTTGGAAACAGCCTAAGTGCCCATCAGCAGATGAGTGGATTAAAAAACTGTGATACATCTACACAATGGAATACTATGCTGAGGTAAAAAAGAAGGAACTCTTGCCATTTGCAACAGCATGGAATGAACTGGAGAGGATTATGCTAAGTGAAATTAGCCAGTCAGAGAAAGATAAATACCACATGATCTCACTCATTTGTGGAATATAGAGAACTACATAGACTGATGAACAGGGACAGATCCAAAGACAGAGAAACAGCGATCAGACTATCAATCCCCAGAGGGAAGGTAGGGGAGGGTGGGGGTAAGGGGAAGAGATCAATGAAAGGACTTGTATGCATGCATATAAGCCAAACCAATGGACATGGACAACAGGGGGATGAAAACATGTGTGTGGGTGGGGGGAGAGGTTGGGGGTTAATGGGGGGATGAGGACACATTTGTAATACCTTAACCAATAAAGAAATTTTTTTAAAAAGGCCCAAGACCCAGCACTAGCACCAGCCTGCCTTGCTTCACAGCTGGGCCTTGCCTCCTGCACAGCAGCTCTTCCACTGTAGTTGAAGCTGGTCCTCAAAGCCAATTGACCTGAAGGTCAACTCCTCCCAGAGAGGCCAACAGCAATCAAGGCTCAACTACAAGACTGTGCGCACCCAGCCCACACAAGGGAACACCTAGAGTAACTGGGGAGGCTGAGCCACTGAGACCTATAGGACACCTACACAAGGCCACTCTACCAATTCCAGGAAACATAAGAGCTCTACCTAATACATAGAAACAAACACAGGTTAGCAGCCAAAATGCATAGACAAAGAAACATGTCACAAACGAAAGAAATGGAAGCAAGAAAACTACTGGATACAGAGTTCAAAACAATGGTTATAAGATTACTCAAGGATCTTAATGAGAGCTTCAAGGAACCTAATGAGAGCTTTAAGGAACTTAGTGAGACTTTCAAGGATCTTAGTGAGAATGTCAAAGACATAAAAAAGACCAGTCAGAAATTAAGCATACACTAACTGACATAAAATATAATTTACAGGGACTCAACAGTAGAGTAGAGGATTCAGAGAATCAAATCAATGATTTGGGATACGAGGAAGCAAAAAACAACCAATCAGAAGAGCAAAAATAAAAAGAATCCAAAAATATGAAGATAGTGTAAGGAGCATCTGGGGCAACTTCAAGAATACCAACATACACATTATGGAAATGCCAGAAGGAGAAGAGAGAGAGCAAGCTATTGAAACTCTATTTGAAGAAATAATGACAGAAAACTTCCCCTACTTGGTGAAAGAAACAGACTTACAAGTCTAGGAAGTCCAAATAAGAGGAACCCAAAGAGGCCCACACCAAGAAACAACATAATTAAAATGACAAGGGTTAAAGAGGAAGAATCTTAAAAGCAGCAAGAGAAAAGCAGTTAGTTACCTACAAGGGAGTGCCTGTGACTATCAGTTGATTTCTCAACAGAAACTTTCAAGCCATCATTTAGAATTGAGGGTTAGATAAATAACTACACAGACAAGAAAAAGCTAAAGGAGTTCATCACCACCAAACCAGTAATACATGAAATGTTAAGGGTATTCTTTAAGAAGAGGAAGAGGAAGAGGAAGAAGAAGAAGAAGAGAAGGAGGAGGAGGAGGAGGAGGAGGAGAAGGGAAGAAGAAATATAAACAATAAAGTGGCAATAAATACATATCTATCAACAATCAAATCTAAATATAAACAATAAAGTGGCAATAAATACATATCTATCAACAATCAAATCTAAATTAAAATAAAATAAAGAAATTTTAAAAAGCCTGGCTGGTGTGGCTCAGTGGCTGAGCATCGACCTATGAACCAGGAGGTTGGGGTTTGATTCCCGGTCAGGGCACATGCCCAGGTTGCGGGCTCCATCCCCAGTGTGGGGCATGCAGGAGGCAGCCAATCCATGATTCTCTCTCATCACTGATGTTTCTCTCTCCCTCTCCCTTCCTCTCTGAAATCAATAAAAAAATATTTTTAAAAAATTAAAATAAATGAACAAGAAATCTAATGAACAAAATAATCTGGTGAATAAAACAGAATCAGAGGCACGGAAGCATGGAACAGACTGACGAATCTCGGAGGGAAGTGGGAAGGGGGTGGGAAGAGATTAACCAAAGATTTTACCTATGGACACAGACAGTAGGGTGGTGAAGGCCTGGAATGGGGCAGGAACTGGTTGGAGGGGAGTAATGGGGTGAAAGGGGGACATCTGCAATACTCTCAACAATGAAGATTTTTTTTTTAAAGCCAAAAAATACTGTCAGTTAAAAAAAGTCATAATTCATACACTCTCCTAGATCATACTTGCCAGGACTGAATGGCAGACCCCGAACAATGGAAACAGCCCTATTTGCCTGCCTCCTTAGGCTTTTATTTTAACAACAGCTTGAACTAAAATTAACTATTAGATACTATCAGTAGGGTAAGCATCCTTGAGAAGACACATGCATCTGTAGTGTCCTTTTAACAAGGACGTTTTGAAGTCTAAATATAAAGATTCAAGCAAAACACCCGGGGGCTCAGACTTGTTTGGAAAAGTCAAGGCAGGGTCTGCGGCCTTTGGCAAGTTCCCCCTAGAGGCCTCTGACCTTTCAGAGAATCCTCCTTACAGACATTCCAACCAAGTCCCATGCTTCCCCACCGATCATCATGCTACTTTATGTCCATATTTCATAGCATGCATGTAGCTCATAACAGGGTTGTTTTTTACCGAGCTTAAAGGACCTTTCATCATTTTTTGCATTTTTTCATTCTCTTTGTTGTTGAAAGTATTACAGATGTCCCCCATTTTTGCCTATCGGTTTTTATTTGTAACATTTAACATTTGTATGATTCATAAGAAATTTCAAACTTTTTTCATTAATTACTTATACTGAATGAATAGGGTGGTGAAGGCCTGGGGTGGGGGCAGGCTAGAATAGGTCAATGGGGGGGAAGGGGGTCATATGTAATACTTGCAACAATAAAGATTTAAAATAATTATAAATATATGTAAAACTTGTAGTACTTACTCTAGGCCAGGCAATGTTCTGTTTGTTGTTTTATTAAATTAGGAAGAGACCAGATTAAGACAAAAAATGTCAGCAGGCCTCTTGCTTCTTAGTCCAGTATTCTTTCTGCTATACCAAAGTAATGATCCATTTGAATAAAATTAAACTAAGATTATTCTGAAAAGCATTTGATTACATAATTCTAATTTACTCTCAGAAGTTTAGTATCTTATTTTTATTTTTTCTAAAAAATATATTTTTATTGATTTCAGACAGGAAGGGAGAGATAGAAACATCAATGAGAAGGAATCATTGACTGGCTGCCTCCTGCACGCCCCCTACTGGGGACCGAGACCACAACCAGGGCATGTGCCCTTGACTGGAATTGAACCCGAGACCCTTGAGTCCACAGGCCGATGCTCTATACACTGAGCCAAACCAGCTAGGGTGGTATCTTGTTGTTTTTTTAATAGAAAATAATAAGCTAAAAAAAGAATAAGCTCTATAATTACTTTCTTTTTTGCTCCCCTATTTACTTTCTTTTTTAAATTTATCTTTCTTCTTAAAGGTATTACAGATGTCCCCCTTTTTTCCCTATTGACCCCTTTTAGCCCACACCCACCCCCTACCCCAGGCCTTTACCACACTATTGTCTGTGTCCATGGGTTATGTATAAATGCATATAAGTTCTTTGGTTAATCTCGTCCCACCCACCCCCAGCTTCTCTTTGAAATTCAACAGTCTGTTCCATGCTTCTGTGTTTCTGGATCTATTTTGTTTATCAGTTTATTTTGTTCTTTAGATTCCACATATGAGTGAGATTATGTGATACTTGTCTTTTTCTGACTGGCTTACTTCACTTAGCATACTCTCCAGGTCCATCCATGCTGTCTCAAAGGGTAAGATATCCTTTTTTACTGCTGCATAGTATTCCATGGGGTAATGTACCACAGCTTTTTTATCCACTCATCTACTAATGGGCACTTGGGCTATTTCCGGGTCTTAGCTATTGTAAATTGCACTGCTATGAACATAGGGGTGCATACATTCTTTCTGATTGGTGTTTCGGATTTCTAAGGATATACACCTAGAAGTGGGATCACTGGATAAATGGCAGTCCCATAATTTTTTCAAGAATCTCCATACTGTTTTCCATAGTGGCTGCACCAGTCTGCATTCCCACCAGTAGTGTACTAGGGTTCCCTTTTCTCCACAACTGGCCATCACTTTTCATCTGTTGATTTGTTGATGGTAGCCATTCTGACAGGTGTGAGGTGATACCACATTGTTGTTTTAATTTGCTTCTCACTGATGATTAGTGACTTATAATTACTTTCTTTGTAAGTTTGACTATTAGAAATAGAACATCCAAATTTGGCATTACTAAATAAAATTCAACATCTCATTCTAAAACTGTTAGGATGAGAATTTAGTTTATGATAAAAGGTGGAATATCTGATTTGTAGAAGATAGTTGAATTTGTACCTTACTCCTTATAAAATTTTAAAATTATGGCAAATTCCAAATGGATCAAAGTTTAAATGTAAAGAAATAAAACCATAGCCCAGTTGGTGTGGCTCAGTGGTTGAGCATCAACCTATGAACCAGGAGGTCAGGGCACATGCCCAGCTGTGGGTTCAATCCCCAGTGGGAGGCATGCAGCAGTCATTCGATTATTCTCTCATCATTGATGTTTCTATATCTCTCTCTCTTCCTCTGAAATCAATAAAAACATATTTTTTAAAAAGAGAAAGAAAACCATAAAACAATAGAAATCTTGGGAAATAGTTTCTTTTTTATAATTTAGGCTTTCTAACAACTAGAAACCAAAAAAATTTGGTAACTTCAACTATATTAAAGCTTTTAAAATTCTGCATGGCAAAATACTTACTAAGCAAAGAAAAAAGAACATTTTCAATTCATAGCATAGGCAATGTCTAATTTTCCTACTATATATATGGAACCTACAAATCATTACCAAAAGACAACTCAATATAAAAACGAGCAAACACTACAATAATTTATAGAAAAAGATATGCAGATTGTTCTTAAACTTGCGAAAGGTTGTTTAACCTCACCCACAAGAGAAATACCAACTAAAGCTATACTGATAAAAGTTTTTACCTATCTGATTGGCAAAAATCAACAAGTTTAATAGCACATGGTGGGAGCAATCAGGAATGTTCTTAACATTGATGGCATGGAGATAAATTGGCACATCCACTGTACCTGCCAAAATTAAATGTGCATACCCTCAAATCTATGTTCTAGTTCTAGGAATTTATCTGGTAGAAATGTTCCTCCTGTGTGAAATAGTGTATGTGAAAGGTTTTTTGTTTTTGTTTTTTCTTCAGCACTAAGGATTAAATAAAGTTTGTGAAGCACTCAGTAAGAGCTAGCAAAAGATTGGAAACAGCCCAACTATCCATTAATAGTAGATTCATTAAATAACACATGATATAGCCATGTGTTGGGATACCAGATATCTGTCAAGAAGAAAGAGGAAGCTCTTTGAATAATATGCATTTGGACTGATCTTCAAGTGTAGCATTAAGTGAGAAAGCAAGGTGCAATGCAGAGTGTAAAGCATGCTGCCGTTGGTGTGGAAAAGGGAGATAAAAGAATATGTAAACCTATTTTCTTGGAAATGGGTAAAATATCTCTGGAAGGATAGCCAGGGTTGCCCCTGGAGAGGCAAACTGAGTGGCCAGGAACAAAGGTGGGAGAGTTTTCTCCAGATGCCCTTTTGCATTTTTTGAATTCTGAACACTATGAATACCTATTCAAATTGTTACTGTTGTTACTCCTCACCCGAGGATCTTTTCCCATGATTTTTAGAGAGAGTGGAAAGGAGGGTAAGTGACAGAGAGAAATATCGATGTGAGGGACACATTGATTGGTTGCCTCCTGCTCCTGCCCCAACCAGGGCGGTGATCGAGCCTGCAACTGAGGTACATGCCCTTGACCAGAATTGAACCCAGAACCCTTTAGTCCACAGGCCGACACTCTATCCACTGAGCCAAACAGGCTGGGGCTCAAATTTTTTTTTAAGTTCGAGTTACACAACAACTCTCCTAGGGCCTAATTTGAAAAAGGTGCCAATTTTGAAACACAAGAAGAAATTTAGAAACAATTTGTGAAAAACCCCTTTTAATTGAATTTCCAATTTATGATCCTTTAATAACACTGAAAACCTTAAAACTGTGTGTAAAATAGAATGACTTCAATTAATTAAAATAATTTTGTGTACCACAAACTCATTGCAATGAGAAAAAAACAAAGGTTTATTTAAGATAACTTGCAAACCTGGAAAAATGTAAAACTTTTTCTTATAAAGCATATAAGATGGTTTATAAAGCTAACCATAAAATTAAAACTAACCACACAGACCAAGTGCTACACTCTTGGTTCTAACCTTGAGAAGTTAATCGTCACAGGTCAGAGTAGAAATTCTACTAGCTTTATATATATTTTGGCTTAGTAGAAATTCTTATTGTTTTAGTTTTTAAGCTTTCTCTTTACCACTTGAATATGTACGTATTTCCCCACAAATCATGAATAGGCTGTCTATTCCCTGGTCACTATAAATATTTTTTGAGCAGTTTATTTCTTTTCAGATCCCTGATTCCATTTCTCACATATCTTGGAAAAGATATGTTACCTCCTAAAGTCCAAACAGTGGAAATTAGGGAGGAATTAACACCAGGTCACCAGGGCAAATTCAGAGACTCTTCCAGCAAACCTAATGAAACTAACACCTGCCTTTAATTGATGGTTTTCTGGAGATTAACACTTTCTCTTCACTCCAGTCCACATTGCAAAACAATAAGGTACAGAAATTCTGGGGAGTGATAATACCAGCATACTAAGCCAATAAAATCTTAATGCAAATCCTATGTAATAAAAGCCTAATATGCTAAGTGTCCGAATGTTCGTTTGACCGTTCACTATGATGCGCACTGACCACCAGGGGGCAGACACTCCGACCTGTAGGTTAGCTTGCTGCTGGGGTCCAGCCAATTGGGACTGGGAGAGATGGGCTGGATGTGCCCTGGAGCCCTCCCGTGGTCCCTTCCCAGCCCCAATTGTACACCGGTGGGGTCTCTTGGTCTGGCCTATGCCCTCTTGCAATCTGGGACCCTTCGGGGGATGTCAGAGAGCCGGCTTCAGCCCAATCCCCACAGGCCAGGCCGAGGGGCCCCACCAGTACATGAATCCGTACACCAGACCTCTAGTTTATTTATAAGGTTGTTTTTATAAAAGCATGCACAATGTCAAAGAATGTTAGCTCCTGAGCCTTCTCATTTTACTGCTGAGGATAGCAGGTCCAGGGTAAGTGAGGGACTTACCAGTGTATTGATGGAAGGAGTCTGGTCACTACTCACACTTTCCTATTCCTCCTTGGTAAAGTGAGGATGAGAACTGCCTCGAGGGACTGTTGTGAGGAATATGAGGAAATGCTGGGAAATACCTGGCACAGCCTCCAAGTCCCAGACGACCCCCAAGGCTCGGGGGGCTGCCTTCCTGCTGTTGGCAACACGGGCTGCATGGTCCCGCTGCAGGCCCTTTACACTTGCCGTCCCCGCTCCAGTCATCATCTCCTTTGTGTCTCAATTCAAAAATCCTGCCTCCCTAATGCTAACATCCACACATGCCCTCATCTCTAAAAAATGTCCCTCCTTTTCCAGAGTTCTCAAAGGATGATCCAAAATTCAATTCTTGATATATGTTTCCTTTTCAGTTTTATAAAGAAAATATTGAGACAATTCCACTTACTAAGATGTGCACACTTTCTCTTCCTGACTATAAAATAGCTATGGTTGTCAGTAAATGTTCATTAAGTCATTAATAACCAAGGTTTATCTTATTTGTTCTCTCTGGACACCATTATTTTCCTCATTCTTCAAAGCCTAGTTCAAATCCCCTCTCTCTAAAGCCTTCTTCTACCATCCTGATCTACATGGATCTCACTGATTTTATTAAGTTTGTTAAAAAATATATTTTATTGATTTTTTACAGAGAGGAAGGGGGAGGGATAGAGAGTTGGAAACATCAATGAGAGTGAAACATTGATCAGCTGCCTCCTGCACACCCCCTACTGGGGATGTGCCCACAACCAAGGTACATGCCCTTGACCGGAATCGAACCTGGGACCCTTGAGTTCGCAGGCCGATGCTTCACCCACTGAGCCAAACCGTTTAGGGCTATTATGTTTTTTAAAATATGTTTTTATTGATTTCAGAGAGGAAGGGAGAAGGAGAGAAACATCAATGATGAGAGAGAATCACTGATTGGCTGCCTCCTGCATGCAACCCAGTGGGGGTCAAGCCCACAACCCAGGCATATGTCCTGACCAGGAATCGAACTGTGACCCCCTGGTTCATAGGTCAACACTCAATTGCTGAGCCATGCCAGCCAGGCTATTATGTTATTTTTAATTTCTTACCATATAGATTGGCTATTTTGAATTTTGTTTTGTGTGGATTAATTTTGACTCCCCAGACTTCAGGCATAGTGCCATATTGTTTTCCTGTGGGGTTTTAATTTCATCCTACATATACCCAAGCTCACTGTTAGGCTCTTAGCAAATACTGAGCTTATCAGTTAACCTACAGGTGTCTACTAATAATTGTCTCCTTCATCAAGTAACACCTCTTCCCCGTAAATGAACACACTTCATCTGAAGACAGGCAAAGGATCCCAATTAGAGGAACAGAAATCTATAGTGCAGTGATGGTGAACCTATGATACGCGTGTCACCTCTGAACTCATTTTTTGGTTGATTTTTCTTTGTTAAATGGCATTTAAATATATAAAATAAATATCAAAACTATAAATCTTTGTTTTACTATGGTTGCAAATATCAAAAAAATTCTATATGTGACACGGCACCAGAGTTAAGTTAGGGTTTTTCAAAATGCTGACACGCCGAGCTCAAAAGGTTCGCCATCACTGCTATAGTGGCTACCTTGCCATAGGTTGGGGTAAAAGGAGAACAGATGATCAGCACTTCCAGCTGTCTTTACCCATTCCTCCCCTCTCTTCCTTCTATCTCCCTCCTCTCCCATCAGCTCCTCTGGTTCTTCAGTGTCCAACTGGGCCAACAGTGTTTAGAAATACCAGGCTCAAAAAAAAAGAGAGAAAGAAATACGAGGCTCCAACATACCCCCATACCCTCGACCTTACAGGGAAACTGTGAAGCTGGAAGCTAGTGCTACAGGAAACTACCTTGTTCTTCCACCTCCCCTCCACCTCCACCCCCCTTGCACTAAAGGCACAGAAATGCAATCCTAAATGAAATTTGAAAGAAAACCCTATGTATACCACCTTGTGATCAGTTTGCAAACTACTCCCCCACCCCCCAATAAAGGCCTAAATACACTGAAATCCTCACACACACTTTCTACCATCAGTCCAGGGAGACCAGTACCCCCAAAATTTTATTATTTTCTGTTCCCCTCACTTTGGCTTGAGCAGAAAAAGATGAGACTGAGATAAACAGGGGAGTTTCGATATCTTTTACCACCATAGATTCAAAACTGTTAAGGCCACAGAAATCATCTTGTCATTTGTCCCTCCTTTTTTGAGAAGAGGAGGCTGTGATAAAAATCAAATGAAAAAAGTGAAACCTAGGTATTTTTATAATAAAGTGGTTCAAAGCTTGAAACAGACAGGGATGATTCAAAGTACAGACTTCCCCAGGAACTACTGACCCATTTCCTTGGCTTCAGAACACCAGCTACTTACTATCTGTCCCTGGTTCTTGTGTTTACTCTGATTAGGGTTACTAGCTCCACCTCCAGGCCTGCTCCCTTTTATCTGGGCACAGGGGCTATCTTCTTCCTCCATGCTTGGTGCAGTCCTTGCCAATGCCAAGTAAGTAAGAAATAGTTAAGAGCGACAAGTCCTTTTGCTTTACTCTCAATGGCATTAAAACCTCTATTTCCTTCCCGTTTCATAAACTCAGTTATCTTCCTCTTTGAGTTTCACTATCATCTATTAGTATTTTCCTAAAGCTAACTCTTATACAAGTGATGTTATAATATTCTCTTTATATTTTTTAAAATAGTTCAATGCTCAATATTAAATACTTTTGCGCCCTGACTGGTTTGGCTCAGTGGATAGAGCGTCAGCCTGTGGACTGAAGGGTCCCAGGTTCGATTCCAGTCAAGGGCATGTACCTTGGTTGCGGGCACATCCCCAGTAGGGAGTGTGCAGGAGGCAGCTGATCGATGCTTCTCTCTCATCGATATTTCTAACTCTCTATCCCTCTTCCTTCCTCTCTGTAAAAAATCAATAAAATATATTTTAAAAAAATAAATAAATACTTTTGCTTTTATAAATTTGCTAGGTTTTTTGTATAATTTGATCTTGCTAATGGGATTGACTGCTATAAATGATATGTAGTGATAAGCTATTACATATTCAAGATGTAAAGTTGAGCTCAGTGCATAGAGCCTCAGCCTGCCCACCGAAGGGTCCTGGGTTTGATTCTGGTCAAAGGCATGTACCTCAGTTGCAGGGTCCTCCCCAGCCCCGGTCCTGGTTGGGGCTCCTGCAGGAGGCAACCAATCGATATTTCTCTCACATTGATATTTCTCTCTGTCTTTCCCTCTCCCTTCCACTCTCTCTAAAAATCAATGAAGCCTTAGCCAGTTTGGCTTAGTGGATAGTGCATCGGCCTGTGGACTGAAGGATCCCAGGTTCAATTCCCATAAAGGGCACATGCCCAGGTTTCGCGCTCGATCCCCAGTAGGGGGCATGCAGGAGGTACCCGATCAATGATTCTCTTTCATCATTGATTTTTCTATCCCCCGCTCCCTCTCCCTTCCTCTCTGTAATCAGTAAAAACATATTTTAAGAAAAATCAATGGAAAATATCCTTGGGTAAGGATTAACAACAACAAAAAGGTAACAAAACAAACACAAAAAAAACCCACAAAAAAAAGATGTAAAGTTGAGTAGTGCATGCTTTAAGCCAGCGGTTCTCAACCTGTGGGCCGCGACCCCTTTGGGGGTCGAACGACCCTTTCACAGGGGTCACCTAAATACATCCTGCATATCAGATATTTACATTACGATTCATAACAGTAGCAAAATTACAGTTATGAAGTAGCAGCGAAAATAATTTTATGGTTCGGGGTCACCACAACATGAGGAACTGTATTAAAGGGCCGCGGCATTAGGAAGGTTGAGAACCACTGCTTTAAGCATTTAAAAAATAAGGATGTCCTCCAGTAATGTCTTTTTTAAAGATATTTCTTTTAAGCTAGTTATTTCCAACATTTGTTTTACAATATCTCAATGTCTTTGTTATTTCAAGATGTGCAATTCTCAAAGCAATATCCATATTAATTCATTATATGAAGTATGTATGTTGCTACATATAGTACTCTAAGAAGTTTTAGAATCACAAATTCATTCAACAAACATTGACAGAGCACTTATATACCAAGCACTGTGCTATGGAATGTGGGGAAAAGATGGAAACATGCTCTCACCCTTCAAAACTCGTCCAGCAGGAAAAACAGATACACATAGTAGTTAGAATATGATGTAGTAAGTGTTAAAAGGCTGACAGATATAAAATGCTCTGGTAGCATAAAGAAAGTAACAGTCTGCCTAAAACAGGAGTTTTCAGAGGTAGTGGAGAGGGATAAATTCCAGGAAGAATATGTAAAGATAGATGAAAGGGACTCTTAAAATTAGTTTTGGCATTGCTTATAGTTAAAAAATAGTATGAAAGAGATAAGCCAGGAAAGGTAAGCTGGAGGTGGATGGAGATAAATCTTATAAGCCAGTGGTTCTCAACCTTGGCTGCACATGAGAATCACCTGGGAATCTTTTTAAAATCCTGATTTCTGGGCCTCATTCTCCGGAAATTCTGTTTCTTTGTTATGGGGTGGGGCCACAACATTAGTAACGAAGAAACAGAATTTCCGGAAGATGAGGCCCAGAAATCAGGATTTTAAAAAGATTCCTAGGTGATTCTAATGTGCAGCCAAGGTTGAGAACCACTGTTATAAGCCAAGTTTGAGGGCTTTACACATGATTCTGGATGCCAGTGTTTCTCAACATGTGGTGCTGGAACAGCAGCAGCAGTTTCACCTGGTAACTTGTTAGAAATGCTAATTTTCAGGTCCCACCCTAGATCTACTGAATCAGAAATTCTGGGGTTTGCCCAGCCCGTGTGGCTCAGTGGTTGAGCATTGACCTCTGAACCAGGAGGTCACGGTTCAATTCCCATTGGGCTGGTGCATGCTCAGGTTGTGGGCTTGAGCCTCAGTAGGGGGCATGCAGGAGGCAGCCGATCAATGATTCTCTCTCATCATTGATGTTTCTCTCCCTCTCATTTCCTCTCTGAAATCAATAAAAATATATATTTTTAAAAATTAAAAAAAAATCTGGGGTTGGGGCCCTCCAGATGATTCTGATGCATACTACACTTGGAACCACTGCTTCAGGCAATGGGAAATCGCCATAGGATTTTAAGCAGGGAACTGACTGGATAAGATCTTAAGTAGGAAACTGATTGCCATTGACCAGTCAAGCACAGCACCTGACTATAGAGTAGTCATAGTGAGAAGAAAAAAGCTGTTGAATCACTGTGGCATAGAGAGATGATGAGGGCCTAGATCAGTGGTTCTCAACCTTGGCTGCACATTAGAATCACCTGGGAATCTTTTTTTTTTTTAAATGTATTTTATTGATATTTTACAGAGAGGAAGGGAGAGAGATAGAGAGTTAGAAACATCGATGAGAGAAACATCGATCAGCTGCCTCCTGCACATCTCCCACTGGGGATGTGCCCCAACCAAGGTATATGCCCTTGACCGGAATCGAACCTGGGACCTTTCAGTCCCCAGGCCGACGCTCTATCCACTGAGCCAAACCGGTTTCAGCATGGGAATCTTTTTAAAATCCTTATTTCTGGGCCTCATCTTCCAGAAATTCTGTTTCCCACCCCATAACAAAGAAACAGAATTTCCGGAAGATGAGGCCCAGAAATCAGGATTTTAAAAAGATTCCCAGGTGATTCTCATGTGCAGCCAAGGTTGAGAACCACTGGCCTAGATTAAGACAGTAGGAATGGAGAGGAAACAGATTTTAGAGATGCTTTGCAGGTGGCCCAAGTTCTATCAAGAGACTAGGAGAGATCCATACAAAGGTGTTACTGAAATGGCTTTTACATAAAAACATGTTGTACTCTTGTTGAATGTATTGACCACTAGATGTTTTAAGAAATGATCCAGAATAAAGGAAGGTCAAGAGCAACGTCTATGTTTTCCCATGGTGTCAAGAAAAAAGGGTGCCCTGGCTTGCACACGTGTCTCCCTGGTCTGCTTGGCAATTCTACTTCTCACTGTAAGTTAGTAAACTGGCATTCATATATTAACAAAGAAATCTTTTGAGTTTGGTTAGTGTGAGTCAATCCCTGAGATTGATGAATAATTTCTGGATGTGCTGGAAAAATTAAATTTCAAACCCTGAAAAGTTAAAAAAAAAATGTTCTGGTGATCTAACCAAGATACTACCAAGGTGAGGCCCTGCTAGAACCACCTTGTTTTTATTCTAGCTTCATCACTGATCACATAGTCCAGTTACTTCAGGAAAAAGTTGTAATGAGTGAAAGAATCAGACTTTGTACTATGCCATGAAGGTCAAGAAAGTCAAGTGGAACTGTTATTTCTGATTTTGGAAATAGGATTTAGCTGAGGCAATCTTTAATTTCCTGATGGAGAGGAGAATGAGAAAGAGAGGTACAGGTCAACCTATTCAGTAATTTCTATTTCTATTAGGACTCTGGATACCTCTTGTTACTTATTGAATGTTCTTTTAGTTGATATCAATATCTTGGCTTATTTGACAATCTTATTTTGGCCAAGAATAATTCCCAATTAAAAAAAATGCACTATTTTATGGAATTGGAGAACTATAAAAGACCCTGGAGATTAAGATAAAACTTTCATATTACAGATGAGGAAATGGAAGCCCTCAAAGAGCAAATCACTTAATCTGTTTATTGTAGCATTCTCCAGAATGCTACAGGGTGGCAAAACCAGATGAAGAGCAATACTGATAATCTCCTTTAAATTTTAGATAAGATTTTAAATTCCTCTATTTTTGCCCAGGCGGTATGGCTCAGTGGTTGAGCACCAATCTATGAACCAAGAGGTCATGGGTTTGATTCTGGTCTGGGCACATGCCCAGGTTGCAGGCTTGATCCCCAGTAGGGGGTGTGCAGGAGGGAGCCAATCAATGACTCTCTCATCATTGATGTTTCTATCACTCTCTCCCTCTTACTTCCTCTCTAAAATCAATGAAAATATATATTTTTTAAAATTAAAATAAAAAATAAATTCCTCTATTTTCCATTTTAAACTTTTTAAAAAACAGAAAAATAATAGCAAATTACTTACTTTATTTATCTAGTAGAGAATGGGGAAGTTTTCTTGGAGTTTCTTGTTTTATATTTTCAGGAATTGGAGTTAAATGTAACAAGCTCCATTAAAAAATATTTGGGGAGAAAATGTGCATGAACAAGTTAAGGGAAGAAACATGCATTATTTTATAAGCTATTTGTTCTATGTCCTATATTTGCCTATAAAAGAGTACCATTACACTGAATATTGTGCATTATATTTAATTATATATTACACGTAACGGGAATCTACATAACTACCTCATTTGCAAAATTCCACATTTTCAAATATACTGATATTTGAGCAAACCTCTTATTTTGAGAGTTCAAGTGCTTCAGAAACTCCCATCCTGTTTGGGTATGTAGACATTAACAACTTGAAAGGCACGTTTGGCCTCATTTTCCAAACTTCCAACTGCTTTATACCAAATATACCATGATCTAAAAGTTGGTGTCCACTCCCTATACAATATCCTGTATATCGCATCTTATAGTCAGATTTCCAGCACTTAGGAAACGTCGACAAGATTTTCAGCATTAAGAATATATTGCCCTGACCGGTTTGGCTCAATGGATAGAGCGTCGGCCTGTGGACTGAAGGATCCTAGGTTCGATTCCAGTCAAGGGCATGTACCTTGGTTGCGGGCACATCCTCAGTAGGGGGTGTGCAGGAGGCAGCTGATCGATGTTTCTCTCTCATCGATGTTTCTAACTCTCTATCCCTCTCCCTTCCTCTCTGTAAAAAAAAATCAATAAAATATATTTTTTTTAAAAAGAATATATTAAACCCTATGTGTGCCCTGCCTGAAAAAGTAGACTTTTCCCTGTCTGGAATTCACATTAAGAATGCAATGCATTCCTAAAGAACAGGACTGCTTTTTAGGCAAGATCCAAAAGATCCAATTTTTCAGGTTTGCGTCAATCTCATTTCCTTTCAAATGTAAAAAATCTGGGACTGTTTTCATCTAATATTTGCCCCCTCACCCCCCTATATGAGAGGTCTTTGAGTCTACTGGTGCAGAAATGCTACTACAGTCCGTAGAGGACAGATGTCAGTTACTTTACCCAGAAAGGGAAACCGCAGAGCACTGATTAAGGGCGGGAGGGCAGGGGAGAGAGTATCAAACGGTCTGTCCTAGGACTTCAGCTCCACCTGATTGGCCGGGCCCAGCCTTTCCAGCCCCCATCCCCACACAGGCCGGCTCTAAGCGAAACAGGTCATGTGAGCCTGTTTACAGCCGAGCAGCTGGTGCAACCATCAGGATCCATGCAGAGGTCCTGGAAGGGGGAAGCATACAGGCCACATAGCCCCTACACCCCACCCCCACCATTCTAAGAAGGCGTTCGTTCTCCCTCCCAGCCTCTCCACCCCACCTTCATCTCCCTCCAGCCACCCCAGGACGCCTCGCTCCAACCCCGCCGATTTCCTTCCAGTTGCTCAATGAGTGCACCAGTAGAGCTGGAGGAAAGAAGAAAGGCAAGGACGGTGTCACCCCGAACAGGGAGTCAACTTCCCTCCCCCAGCTCTCCTCAAAACATCCGTCAAAGAGTTCTCCCCAGAGTCGCATCCCCGGGGTAACCGAACTCTGTCTGGCAAGCACAGCAAGGTTCCCGAGCCTGCTGCCTCTGCCCGTGCAGGAGAAACACACACAGGAGCCGGCCAGACTAGGGGCTGGGATCCGCGTACTAGAGGGTAATTGAGAGAGATAGAGCAGAAAGAACCCCATTAGATTCCTTCTCTGCACCTCCCACCCGCATCCAGGCGCCACGGAGCCCTGCTGTCAGTCACTGAGCCAGGCTCTGGGTTTGGGGACTGCTCGTTCTTTCCACAGGGTCTCTCGGCAACGTAACTTCCACGTTTTCCCGAAGTCGGAGGAGTGTGTGACAGGACGGTGGGGGACTCTCACCTCGGCAAACCCGGCTCCAAGGCTGCGACTGCTCCTTCAGTCCTTTGTCAGCGTCTCTAGGCTGCACTGCCTGCTGGGATATCGGAGGACTCAAATGCCACCTCTCTTCGCCCTCTAGGACGAGAGCTGCTGTTATGAGGTGGGTGGGAAAAAGGAAGAAGAGGTGGAGCCGGGGGCGGGGCCTGCGCTGAGGGAGGGGCTTCCTTACTGACACCTGGCCTCTAGGGTTTCTTCCTTCTCAGGGCTCCAAACTTCTTCCTTCTGTCTCTAACCAGTCCCTCCCCCTCCCTCCCCTTCCTCCCTTCCTCTTCTTCCCTTTCCCTCTCTTCCCCTTTCCTCCCCTCCCCTCCCCTCCTTCCCCTCCCCTCCCATCCAGTCAAGGGCATGTACCTTGGTTGTGGGCAAATCCCCAGTAGGAGGTGTGCAGGAGGCAGCTGATTGATGTTTCTAACTCTCTATCCCTCTCCCTTCCGCTCTGTGAAAAATCAATAAAATATATTTTAAAAAAATCTAGTTGAATTGTAGGACACCCAGCTGGGGAAATGGGCAAATCTACACTTTAGAATTGGGGGAGCTGAATCTTACCTGGAAATTTTTATTCAGTAGGTTTAGGAAGATTCTGGGAATATGTTTTAACAAGAGCTCCGAGGGATTCGTTATCTTCTGGGAAGTTTGGGAAACCAGGAGAGAAAGCAAGATGCGCAGGAATTCACACTATAGGGTATGATCCCTAATACAGAGACTCAAACACACATACCTAAATAGTACAGAGATAGAGTTTTGAGTTGGAATAGTAAAATAGACCTTATAAGTGGAGAGCATCGATAC
>NW_005871050.1:4733031-4745030 GCF_000147115.1 Myotis lucifugus | reverse complement strand
TCTCTATGCTCCTTGAGGAGACTAGAGACTTACAGAAGTGCCCTCTGCCTTTGCACTTGTTATGCAGCCACCCTTGACTCTTCCCGCTTCTTACTCCCCTACACACACTCACAGATCCAGTGAGTACCAAAGGCTAGTTGATTCTACCTCTAAGATGTGTCCTACTGACCAAATTTCTCCACTCCATCTTCAGTGCTGTTTAGGCCCCATGACCTTTTTCTCAGTCAGCCTCCTGTTTGGACTCTCTCCTTCTATCCTTGCCTTTGTCTACACCATCTCCCAGACAGCAATCAGAGGGATTTATCTAAGATGTATAGGTGACTGAAAACTTCCCAATATCTCAGCATTACCTACACCCCTTTGCATGGGATATAAGGCCCTCTGTAATCCTTCTCTGATGCACCCAATACTCTAACCCAAACAACTGGCCATCCACGAAAGACAGCAGGGCCTGGGAAAACCCAACCAGTGTTGGCTACCTCAAATCATCCCCTTTGAAAGGTGGTCAGTTAGTAACAACCATAGGCCCCTTGAAGTATCATTAAAAATAGATTTATCAAACCCTAGCCGGTTTTTCTCAGTGGATAGATCATTGGCCTGCGGAATGAAGGGTACTGGGTTTGATTCTGATCAAGGGCACATGCCTGGGTTGTGGGCTCAATCCCCAGTAGGGGGTGTGTAAGAGGCAACAGATAAATGATTCTCTCTCACCATTGATGTTCTATCTCTCTCCCTCTCCCTTCCTCTCTGAAATCAACAAAACTATATTTTAAAAATACTATGACTGTCCCATAAAACAAATAGAATTATCAAAATTAAATTTTAATTTCTGAAAGGAAGAGCAAGGTACAGCTGCCACAGGTCCCCTCCCCACAAGCATAAGGCCCAAAGAATTCTCCCCAGTTGCCCATGTAAGCAATGGGCTGCCAGGAGATATCCCTTGGGCTCAGGCTTCTGATGCCTTTTCTCACAGATTCTCTCTACTTAATAGTGTCCTTCTCTGTCTTTGCAATACTACCTATCTTTCAAGGCCCAGGGGAAATGCCATGTCCTCAAATAAACTTCCAGAATCTCCCTTGAGAACTATTTCTTTAATTGTTAAATTTAAATATAGTTGGTGTACAATATTATATTAGTTATATTAATTTCAGGTGTACGTGCTCACTTCAGCAGCACATATACCAAAATTGGAATAACACAGAGAAGATTAGCATGTCCCCTGTGGAAATTCGTGAAGCTTTCCATTAAAATAATTTTTCAGGTGTACAATATAGTGATTCAACATTTTTATATATTGCAATGTGATCACCACTGTAATTCTAGTAATCATCTGTCACAGTGCAAACCTATCACAATATTATTAATTATATTACCCTTCACCTTTTTCACCCATCCTCCCACGCCCTCTCATCCGGCAACCAAACCTTTGGTCTCTGTTTCTGAGTCTATTTTTGTTCATTTATTTTGTGGTTGTTTTTTTTTAAGATTCCACATATAAGTGAAACTATATGGTATTTGTCTTTCTCTGTTTTACTTATTTCACTTCTTAGCAGCATAATACCCTCTAGGTTCATCCATGTTATTGCAAATGGCAAGAATTCATTCTTTTTACAGCTGCATACTATTCAATTATTTATCCATTCATTTATCAATGGACACCTAGGTTGCTTCCATATGTTGGCTTTTATTTTTTTTAATATATTTTATTGATTTTTTACAGAGAGGAAGGGAGAGAGATAGAGTTAGAAACATTGATGAGAGAGAAACATCGATCAGCTGCCTCCTGCACATCTCCCACTGGGGATGTGTCCGCAACCCAGGTACATGCCCTTGACCGGAATCGAACCCGGGACCCCTCAGTCCGCAGGCCGACGCTCTATCCACTGAGCCAAACCGGTTTCGGCCATATGTTGGCTTTTAAAGATAATGCTGCAATAAACACAGGGGTGCATATATCTTCTCAAATTAGTGTTTTTGTTTTCTTCAGATAAGTACCAGAAGTGGAATTGCTGGGTACTATGGTAGATCTATTCTTAGTTTTTTGAGGACTCTACATACTGTTTTCCACAGTGGCTGCACCAATTTGCAGTCCCACCAATAGTGCACAAGGATTCCCTTTTCTCCATATCATAGGCAACACTTGTTGTTCATTGGTTTTTTGTTGTTGTTTGTTGATTTATTAATTATAGCCATCTGACATGTGTGAGGTGGAAATATCTCATGGTGCTTTTGATTTGCATTTCCCTGATGATTAGTGATGTTGAGCATCTTTTCACATCTGTTGGCCATCTATATGTCTTCTGTGGAGAAATGGCTCTTCATGTCCTCTGCCAATTTTTGTATTGTATTGTTTATTTATCTTTTGTTATTGAATTTCATGTGTTCCTTATATATTTTGGAAATTGACTTATTGAATATATCATTTGAGAAAATGTTTTCCCATTCAGTAGCTTGTGGTATCATGAACCTGGACAGATACATGCAAGAAATTAAACTGGATCACTCTTCTTACACCATATACAAAAATAAACTCAAAATGGATTAAAGACTTTAATGTAAAGCCTGAATCCATAAAACCCCTAGGAAAAAATCATAGGTAGTAAACCATTTGACATCAGTCTGAGTAATATCTTTTTTTTATATGTCCCCTTGAGGCAGAGAAGCAAAAGCAAAAATAAACAAATGGGACTTCCATGACTCCTGCTCCATCACCATAGAATGTTGCTTATTCTGCTTTGCAATGCTTCCTGACTTACATCATCACTAGCCACACATATGTCTTCCTTTCCCTCCTACCTAGACAATGAATTCCTCAGCTGCCAGCACCCATGACTGATTCAGAAAAAACATCAATACAACTGGATGAAATGAAATCCTTCAACACCACAGCATCTGAGGCCCTAAGTAGGCCCATAAAGCCTCCTAGTCATGCCTCATACAACAACCACCCTCCCTTTACTAGGTCATCTCCATCTTGACCCAGCCACATGTCATTTTGCAAACACAAACTGGTTAGGCAGCAGAGCATTGCAAAAGGACCAAAGCTTGTACTTCCCTTGCAGGTCAGACTGGTTTTTGGTACAGTATGTAGTTGTAGAAAATGTAACTGGTACAGTTCACATGAGAATCCAGTATAGAAAAAATTCCTGGTACCATAAGAAATAACTAAGTTTCCAAACCCAGACATATCTCCTACTGTTGGGAGGTTTTGGACTCCTACTTGCCCAGGCAACCTTTGGGCTCCATATTCCTCAGACCTTGTATTCTGTGTCATAAGGTATTCTTTTACAAAGTAGGCGTATTGCTTTGTTTTGTTCTTGCATCATTTAATGCATATTTATTTTCTCTCCAATTATATTACAAGCTACACCCTGGCAGTGTTTCCTCATCCCTAAAATGGGTACAAGACTCATTGGCCTACCCTTTTAATAGTTTACTAGGCTGTTAAAAGATTCTAATGTGGTAATATTTATAGCATATGTGATAAAGTAAGTATAGGATGCTCTTCAAATATAAGGTCTATTTTATTATTACAATTTTAAAAACCTATACACTGTACTATTTAGGTATGTGTGTTTGAGACTCCACATTTGGGATCAAAGCCTTTATTGTGAATTCCTGGGCATAATGCTTTTAATCATGGTTTCCCAAATTTGCCAGAAGATAAGAATCCCTAGGAGCTCTTGTTAAAACATATTCCCAGAATCTACCCTAAACCTACTGAATAAAAATTTCCAGGTAAGATTCAGCTCCAACAATTCTAAAGTGTAGATTTGCCCATATCACCAGCTGGGTGTCCTACAATTCAACTAGATTTTTTTTTAATATATTTTATTGATTTTTTACAGAGAGGAAGGGAGAGGGATAGAGAGTTAGAAACATCAATCAGCTGCCTCCTGCACACCTCCTACTGGGGATTTGCCCACAACCAAGGTACATGCCCTTGACTGGAATTGAACCTGGGACCTTTCAGTCTGCAGGCCAATGCTCTATCCACTGAGCCAAACCAGTCAGGGCATCAACTAGATTTTTAAATGACAGTTTACATTCAATATTAATTTTATGTCTGTAGTAAAGTGTTCCCCCCAATATTTTCAGTACCCACCTGACACCATACATAGTTATTACAATATTATTGACTATATTCCCTATACCAGTGATGGCGAACCTAGGACACGCGTGTCTGAGGTGACACATGAACTCATTTTTTGGTTGATTTTTCTTTGTTAAATGGCATTTAAATATCTAAAATAAATATCAAAAATATAAATCTTTGTTTTACTATGGTTGCAAATATCAAAAAATTTCTATATGTGACACGGCACCAGAGTTAAGTTAGGGTTTTTCAAAATGCTGACACGCCAAGCTCAAAAGGTTCGCCATCACTGCCCTATACTGTATTTTACATCCCTGTGACTATTTTGTAAGTACCAATTTTTATATCTTAATCCTTCACATTTTTCACCAAGCCTCCCAACCATCCTCTCCTCTGACAACCATCAATCTGTTCTCTGCATCTACTAGTTTGTTTTTGTTTTGTTTGTTCATTTATTTTGCTGTTTAGATTTCACATTTAAGTGAAAACATATGGTACTTGTCTTTCTCTGGCTTACTTCACTGAGCATAACACCCTCTAGGTCCATCCATGTCTGTTGCAAATGGTAAGGTTTCATTCTTTTTTTTTGTCTGAGTAATATTCCATTGTATATACGTACCACAACTATTGCTGGGCACTCGGGTTGCTTCCATAGTTTGACTACTGTAACCAACACTGCTTGAACACAGCACTACATATATTCTATCAAATTAGTGTTTGGGGTTTCTTCAGATATATATCCAGAAGTGAAATCACTGGGTCCAATTCACCCAGAGGTAAAAGACTCAGTCCCACAGGACTGCCCTCCAGATGACAATTGCAGGTCCAGGTTGTTACCTGTACTGTACTTCTGAATTATTGGCTATAAATCAGAGATTCACACAACCTCCTCCTTGGGTTCGATTAATTTGCTTGAGTGGCTCACAGGATTCAGAACACCAGCTTACTCACTAAATTACTGGTTTATTATGAAGGATATTAAAGTATATGAATCAACAACAAGAAGAGACACATAGGTGAGGTCCCAAACAAAGAAGCTTTTGTCTCCATAGATTTTGAGGCCCAGCATGGCAGTACGTGGAAAAATTCTGGTTCACCAAACTAGAAGCTCTTTAAACCTTGTTGTTGTTTTATTTGTTTTTGTTTTTTAATATATTTTTATTGATTTCAGAGAGGAAGGGAGAGGGAGAGAGAGATAGAAACATCAATGATGAGAGAGAATCATTGATCAGCTGCTTTCAGCACACCTCCTACTGCAGATTGAGCCCACAATCAAGGCATGTGCCCTTAATGGGAATCGAACCCAGGACCCTTTAGTCCGAAGGCCAATACTCTATCCACTGAGCCAAACCAGCTAGGGCTAAACCTTGTTTTTGAGTTTTTATGAAGGCTTCATTACATAGACATGATTGATGAAATCATTGACCACGGTGATTGATTACCTCTAACCCCTTACTCCTCCCCAGAGGTAAGGGGTGGGGTGGGACTAAAAGTTCCAACCTTTAAATTATATGGTTGGTTCAACCAGGGGATTGGCAACCAGCTACCCCATCCTTAGGTGGGGTACAAAAGTCACTTCATTAACGTAAACTCAGGTGTGGTTGAAAAAGGGTTATGAATATCCAGACACCTTTGTCTGCTCTTATCACTTAGGAAGTTCCAAGGGTTTTAGGAGCTCTGTGCCAGAAACAGGGGAAAGATCAAATATATACTTATTATAAATCACAATATCACACCAGAAGAAAAAAAAGATCAAACGTATAATTAAGAATGACACCAGGTGTCATTCATATTCTCAGGCAAGTCTGGGACACTGCTGTTTCCAATTATTCACATATCAGGAAAAATTAATTTAGCATTCTTTCTGGGAAAGGCCTTTCAGGTAAAGAGAAAAATTTTTAAATGAAACAGAACTTGGGAGGAGGCTCCAGAGGGGCAACAAACTTCAGTCTGCGTCACAATTGTGCCTGCAACTAGTACTAATATACGCAAAAACTTCCCCTTGAATTACCTTGTCCTTGCTCTGAACTCTCAGAAACTCGCTTGAGGTTATATGGCTTGCAGCTAATCTGATTTACTAGCTAAAGTGTTTAACAGGGGCCTTTACTGCCTCAATCCAATTTGTGATTTCCCAGGTTTTGAGACCAACACTCCCTTTAGATCCCTCTCTTCAGAGTTCCCTCAGCTCTCTAGGCAGACTTCTTTCACAGCAGTTAAACCCTGTATAGACATGGTCTTCCTGTTTGTCTCTGAGGTGGTAAGGGCTGGACTTGAGCTTATCTACTCTTGCATTCCCAAGAAAGGGCATTGTGCCTGATGTATTGTAGGTGCTGATGTTGAGCTGCCCTGTGAAATTGGTTGTTGTCTGCCTCACCTACTTGACTGGGAGCTCATTGAGGCCAACTACAGTTCAACTTTGTATCTCTATGTTTTAGCCTCATGCCATGCACAGAATCATCAGTCAGCAAATGTTTGTTGAAGAGCTAATGGTCTTCCTTTTGGTAGAGCCCACATTTCCTACTTCTGGAGAGATGCAGTCTGCTAGGCATTGGCACTGGCCATCTTGGGATTAAAGACTCAAGGAGAAGCCAAAACCGGTTTGGCTCAGTGGATAGAGCATCGGCCTGCGGACTGAAAGGTCCCAGGTTCGATTCCGGTCAAGGGCATGTACCTGGGTTGCGGGCACATCCCCCGTGGGAGATGTGCAGGAGGCAGCTGATCGATGTTTCTCTCCCATCGATGTTTCTAACTATCTATCTCTCTCCCATGCAGTCTGCTAGGCATTGGCACTGGCCATCTTGGGATTAAAGACTCAAGGAGAATTTACGGCTTATAGCCTTTTAAAAAAATATTTTTTATCAAAGTTCTTAATTTTCTTATCCTTCTAGGTTCTTTCTTTTATTTCTTTTTTTAAATATATTTTTATTGATTTCAAAGAGGGAGAAAGGATCATTGATCGGCTGCCTCCTGCACACCCCGTACTGGGGATTGAGCCTGCAACCCGGGCATGTGCTCTGACTGGGAATCGAACCGTGACCTCCTGATTCATAGGTCAACTCTCAACCACTGAAACACACTGGCTGGGCAGCTTATAGCCTTTATATAGGCATGCTACTTTGGACCTGAGCTTAGTTTGGAAGGGCCTTTGGAGAACAGTGGGGAATATTGCCTAGTTCTCCCATCACCTCTAGTCAAAGGCTGGGACTGGAAGATGTGGCTAAAACAGGCCTGAACATCAACAAGGCTTCAGCTGTATTCTTATCTGCTGACAGTGCAGACACATGGAAAATTTAGGCATACAAAGGCCATACCTTTAATTCTAGACTGTCCAGACATATTGCATTGCCATTCTATTTTGGAAGCCTTTGCCTGGAGATTCTCTCTGCTTCATTCTTACCATTTTGGAAAGAAATAAGTAACTGAAATCAAAATTGCAGGCATTTGATGGCAGAACACATGAGAGAGGCAGTTATAATTGCCTAGAGTACTTTTTCAAAAGTAGAAACTGATTTCCATTTTCCCACTAATTAGCTATGTGACCTTTCTTCATCAGGGCCTCAAAATTCACCCACCTGTACAATGAGATGACTGGACTACAATGAGTCTATGGCAAGCCTAGCCAGAAATTTCCATTCAAGATCTTGGAAATAGACTTTCTCTTGCCCTGAATTCCCCACTAAAACTTATTGAATGAATTGCAGAAAAATTATTCTGTACTCCCCCCCCATACCTCACTACACATTTTATAACTAAAAATTACTAAATTAACAGTCAAAACCATTGTTAATTGCCTGATAGATGTCAGTACTATGTATGAATTATTTTGTTTTCTTCTTTAAATAGTGGGATCATTTTCCATGTTCCAGGAGCTTGAGGTGGCCTCAATGACACCAAGAGGAGCATATGACTTAGTGACCCTGTGAGCAGAGCTAAGAATGGTTTTTACCTTCTGTTGTGGCAACTAGGGCAACTGTACTCTTTGCACCTGTCAAGTTACAACACTGTTACACAAGGCTCTCTAGTCACTATGCTACAGAAAAGTGACTAAGACAAGGAGATGGTCTTATGCATAGTATTAAGGGAAAAGAATCAAAAGTCAGGAATTCCTTTTGAATACAGAGGACAACTGTGGAAAAAAGGATGTAAGGTAATACAGTTTACTTGAAGAAGCATGGAGTCGTGAGCTAAGGAAACTGGGATAAGTTGCTTAACTTCTCTGAGCTTAGATTCTTCATCTGTAAAACCTTCCTTCAGATAATGGTCTGTATATAATGATGTTCGTAAAGAGATTGAAACACAGAAGGCAATCTGTACATGTTAGTTATTATTACAAAGAATCTGAGACCTGATGGAGAAATAAATAAAGGCCATGGGCCACTGAGACTAGGCAACTTCGTTGTAACAATTCAAGGGGAGTCCACACTATCTAATGATGGTTTAGCCCAGATATTGGCTTGAGTCACCCCCAACTCCAGGTCATATCTCAGCACTCTCCAGAGGATTTCCATGCTTTTACAGCCTCATACTTCAGTGTCTCCATGCTCTCAGACACATATGCATGCTATTTTGGTTCTGTCCTGCATTAAACTCAGATGAGTTTTGCCATTTCTCACAAGAAATCCAGACACACAGGATTTTCTTAAATTGGTAACTTCACTAAAAATTGTAAGGTCCCACATTGTGCTCTGGGTAACATTCTGCTATCTTGCTGTCTTCAGCCTTTCACTCTGTTCCTTTCTAAAGCTTATACTCCTTGTGACTCAACCCTTCATGAGTAACTCTTTAGTTTCTCTCATAAATAGTAGAAAAAATCTAGGATTTTTGTATCTAGTAATCCAGTAGGTGCTCAATAAAATATACTAATTTGTAAAGCTTAAAACTACATTGAGACAACCTGTTGAGGGAACATGCCAAAGGGTGGCACTAAAATTTCATTAAGCATCCAAGATGTACTCGGCACACTCACCTACTAATCTACTCACTTCATAGGCACATTTGGAAGGCAGACTTGAAAACAATCTTTTTAAGGTAAGCATGTG
Source organism: Myotis lucifugus (assembly GCF_000147115.1). Classification (NCBI taxonomy): domain Eukaryota; kingdom Metazoa; phylum Chordata; class Mammalia; order Chiroptera; family Vespertilionidae; genus Myotis; species Myotis lucifugus. The sequence continues at coordinate 4,735,895 of NW_005871050.1, read as the reverse complement.
CATGCCATAGCACATCTGGGAATGTTTCATCACAGATGATATCACTGATTGGAATGAGGAAGCCAAGGCAGGGAGATGCTGCAATGACACATACTTTATATATAATTATAAGTCACTTCAACCCATGTAATTTTATACTTCGAAAGTAATGAGCCCTATAATCCAGTTTTAAGAATTTTTCCAAATGGCCACTGCAAAAGGCAGTATACTATATTTCAGTGCTGTGGTTTAAGAGCATGGATAAGAAACATTCAGATCTGGGTGAAAACCTCATCTTTGTGATTCCACAGGACCAAGGAGGTTGGAGTCCATTGCTACTCTTCTGTGGCCTAATGCAAGCCTAAGAAAATGGTCAAAAAAACACATCACTACTACAGCAATTTACCAACTACAGCAATCAGCAACACAAACTGCTTCCTTTGCCTTTAGTCATCTACTAGTGCTATGCCATTTTATCAATTCTCATGTGAGGATATTTTTCCATTGATTTTTAGGGAGAGTGGAAGAGAGAGGGAAAGACAGAAAGAAACACTGCTGTGAGAGAAACACATCAGTTGGCTGCCTCCTGCATGAGCCCCAACCAGGCCCAAGCCAGGGAGGAGCCTGCAACCAAGGTACTTGCCCTTGACTGGAATCAAATCCGGGACCCTTTGGTCCACAGACTGATGCTCTATCCACTGAGCCAAACTGGCTAGGGCTAGCGCTGTGCCATTTTAGGTGAAATTGACCACAATGAAGTATTAGTTGTAGTCATATTACCTTAAAAACCTCATGATAAATCAAGAGACTTTAGAATTTTAGTCAGATTAAAACTGTAGAGATTATTTAGATATAAGTATTTTATTTGGTTGGAGAAGCATCTTAAAATATTAAAGCAAGCCCTAGCTGGTTTGGCTTAGTGGATGGAGCATCGGCCTGCGGACCAAAGGGTCCTGGGTTCAATTCCGGTCAAGAACACGTACCTTGGTTGCAGGCTCCTCTCTGGCCCAGGCCCTGGTCAGGACTCATGCAGGAGGCAACCAGTCAATGTGTTAGGGGTAAAAATAGAATATTGGGTACTAGCTATGGTTATGGGAAATATTAATCATGCTCTGTTAACCATGATTGCCTTGTGTTGGTTAAAGGACATTTTGACCTGACTGGGAGTTGTACACCTCCAGGACCTGGGAGTCAACCTTGGACCTGGGAATCAATCTTGGAAACATTATCATTCAAGAACTTCCTATTATCATAGAAAGATTAACAACCTTGTTGCCCAAACAATAGAGTCCCACCCCAGCTTCCTACTTCCCCATGTAATCTTTGTCCTACCCTATATAAGCAGCTGGTTTATGGGGGGCTGCAGAGCAGATTTTTGTGGATGATCTGCTGGTCTCCAATACTGCCAGCAGGATTGGAATAAATGTTCATATATTATTTGACCCTGTCTCTGCTTAATTGGCTCAATTAGTGACAGGCAGCACTGACCCATTGATTGGCCGGTTACAGATGTATTTCTCTCACATTGATGTTTCTCTCTGTCTTTCCCAACTAAATTTTGTACTGTTTATAACACTTAGTAATGATTTGTTATAACTGAATAGGTGCTCTGGTAAAAAGCCCCTACAATTTTAAGTAATTCCAAAGGTTAGAACTTGGATAAGTTCATTTCAAAGCTGCAATCATTTCCCTCTTAAGAGGTATGGATTTCCACACTTCTTTCGAGCAGACATTCCTTTGTTCTGAAAAACAAACAAAACAAAAAAATTGACTGAGGTGTCCTTTAGTCTAACAAAATATAAGGCCAACAGTTCCTACCCACCTCACACCATCCCATCCCCCACATCCTCAGGATATGATTATCTCATGGCCTTTTTTTTTTTTTTTTCAAACCTTAGCTGAATTTTGAAGGTCTGAGTCTGATCCCAGAGGCCAGCAGGATTACATCTAGTATAGTTTACAGGCTTATTTTCAGAGGTGTTTTCCCAACTCTGAGCCCCTCTAGTCATATATCCTCCCAGCTCCATTTGCCAAGTATACTTCTCACCATAATGCTCTGTTGCTTCTCTTGTTACCCAAAGTTCCACTCTTTTCTCAGCAAACAAAAAATTCCATCATGTGTTTTCTGGAATGGCTGCAGTATAGCTATCACATCCCTTTATATCCTCAAGACATTTTCTGAGCATATTTCCACTTCCTTACCTTAACGGAAATCTGATTTTCCTCTGATGACACCATTTCCTTTGCAGCCCTCTTGAATGGTGCCTACTTTTTCTCTCAACATCCCACATTCAATAGGCTGGAAGGTGGGGTTGCTATTCAAGACATGACTCCCTCCTTTGAGGTTCATACTGTTTAGCTCTGTTAACACTTTCTCATATTGGTCCCTGTTATTTACTGAACTTCTGGTCATTGTTCTTATCCACTGGAGGCCTTAACAACTGGATCTTAGTCTTTTTTTACCACAAGCCCTGCTGCCATCGTCCTGCGAGTCTTCAGTGTCCACATGGCCAATCCACCCATTGCCCTGGCCATTGTATCCTTGACCTCTGACTCTCTCCTCCCCTCAATCACCCATCCCAACAGTTATACCCTAGAGATTACCCTTATAATCAACAGAAATGTATCTTAATTCAAAATTATACTTTCTGATCAAACCTACCATTATGCAATTTTCCCCTTAATTATTCCAACTACACCTGTGTTTTTTTCAATGAAGACATTTGATTCACTGTCAACACTGATTCTGTTCCTCTTCTATGCTAAAAGAAACCTACTTTTTTCAACTATCCACCTCTTAGGGAATGTGACTTTATTCACTAGCTTAAGGGTAAATCCTGCATATAAGCTAAAAGGATAATTTTCAAATTGTGATTCCTACCGAT
>NW_005871050.1:4719829-4732931 GCF_000147115.1 Myotis lucifugus | reverse complement strand
TAACTGCTCAGACACTCAACACTGGGGACTTGTGGAATGGGGACCAGCCAGGCTGCAACCTGGGAGAGGGACAAGCCGCCCACCCTGCGGTCCCGGGTGCCAGCGGCTGTGCCTGCGACTGTGGCCCAGCCTGGGAGAGGGACAAGCCACATACCCCATGCTCCCCATGGTGCTGGGTGCCAGTGGCTGTGCCTGCAGCCCAGGAGAGGGACAAGCTACCTGCCCCATGGTCCCAGGTGCCTTCAGCCTGGACAAAGCCCCCTGCCCATGGTCCCCTGCAGCTGCAGCCAGCCCAGGTGAAGCCGGCCTGGGTTCTGGGTGCCTTCGGCTGGCCAGAGGGAGGGAAGCCCGGGTCCCAGGTGCCTGCGACCAGCTGGAGGAGGGAATCCTGGGTCCCGGGTGCGGGGCAAGGCAGAGGCGGTTAGGGGTGATCAGGCCAGCAGGGGAGCAGTTAGGGGAAATCAGGCAGGCAGGCAGAGGTGGTTAGGGGCGATCAGGCAGGCAGACAGAGAGGTTAGGGGTGATCAGGCAGGCAGGCAGGCAGGCGAGCAATTAGGAGCCAGCAGTCCCAGATTGCGAGAGGCAGTTGGACATCGCCCGAGGGGTTCCGGATTGGAGAGGGTGCAGGCCGGGCTAAGGGACCACCCCCTGCACTCTTCTCCCACCCCCGGGCACGAATTTCATGCACTGAGCCTCTAGTTTGTATATAATAGTCATTATTTGCCTTTTTTAAACTGTATGGACATTTTTACTGATGGTACAAATGTTATGGTGGGTAAAACTGCTGGTGCAATGGGACAAGTCAAGGCAGTGGTATCAGACTGCACTAATAGTTATTGTACTTTTCATCACCACATACTTGAAGAAAGAAAAATAAAATCCAATTTTACCTCAGGGGGCAGTAAGAAGTGTTAATTTCATTAAATCTCAACCCTTGAGGAAAATCTTAATATTCTGTGTGACAAAATAGGAATTATACATAAAGCACTTCCACATTAAAAAAGTATGATGGTCGTTTCAAAAAAATATTTAACTTACCCAGCTGAGTTACAAACTAGACTAGCTGCTTTTTTTCATGGAATTCCATTTTTTAAAAACATTATTATTTTTTTCCACAAAATTGGTGCTTTTATAATTAACTGTCCATGAAAAAGCTCATTTTTTTCTATAGTCTATAAAGTTTTATGAGTTACAAAAAAAAAACCTGAAGGAAATTATTATCTTCCTCCTTTTCTATTAACTAATTCTGCTAAAAACATTTTTTCATATTTTATTGATTTCAGAGAGGAAGGGAGAGGGAGAGAATCATTGATTGGCTGCCTCCTGCATGCCCCTTACTGGGGACCAAGCCTGCAACCCAGGCATGTGCCCTTGACCGGAATCAAACCCAGGACCCTTCAGTCCACAGGCCGATGCTCTATTCACTGAGAAAAACTGGCTAGGGCTGGAACTCCATTTTTATTTAAAAGAATGATTGACAGTCCCGGCCGAGTAGCTCAGTTGGTTAGAGCATAGACCCCATACGCCAAGGTTGTGGGTTCAATTCCCGGTCAGGGCACATATAAGAATCAACTTTCAACAATAAAGATTTAAATAAAAATAATTTTAAAAAAGAATCAACCACTTAATTATGATTGTCTTTTTGATTGCTTAAAGCAATATCAAAAATGCAAAAAAAAAAATCAACCAATGAATGCATAAATAAGTGGAACAACAAATTGATATTTCTCTCTGTGTGTTCCCCCTCTCACACACACAATCAACAAATAAATAAAAAATATTTTTTAAGAAAGAGTATTTGGCATATTTTTTTTCATAAATAGATGAAGTGAGACTGGCCCTTTAACAGAGCAATCTTTGTTCTCAACTGCTGTCATCTGTTAAAAATGCTCCTGAGATAACAAGGAGAATCAAAAAGTGCCCATTAGATGTAGGAACATGAAGGTCCTGCCAACATTCTTGAAAGATTTCAGTAAATGGTGGGGGTGGAATACAGATGAATGTAAATCAAGAAATGAGTGGGAAGTGAAAAAAATGGAGGCAGTGAGAATTGACAACTCTTGGGAGAAGTTTCACAATGAAGCAGGAAAAGATAGAATGATAGCTAGAGGGAGAAGTGGGGTCAAAAAAAAACCAGTTCTCAAGATGTGAAAGTCTTGAGCATGTCTAAATAATGATGGGATAGAGAAAGTACAGGGAGTAACTGAAGGTATAGAAAAGAGGGAATAGTGGACAAGATTCAGGAGATGAGGTTGGGATATGGATCTCAGTTTATGATGGTGGTAGTGGTGGTGGTTGTGTATGTTGGTATGTTGGCTGAGTAGAGGTGGTAGAAGTTTTAAAGAGGATGGGGAAAGTATGAAATATTGCAGAAAGTGGGAAAGCAAATAGACCAGAGAAACAAAGTAGTCTTGCCAGTCATTGTTGATCTCATCTACTCCCATTGCATCTACCATTTCATGTTTCTGGTTCCCAGATCTATACCTTTAGTCCATGCATTACATCTTACATCCAGGCTCACATATCTAATTGACCATTGGATATATTCACTTGGGTATCATACAGGCATTTCACTCACCATATCCAAAATCAAATTCAAGATCTCTCCCAAACCAGGTCCATTTTTAGTGTTCCTTATCCCAGTGAATGACACTGTCCTCCATCTTGTTATGCAAGACAGAATCCTAGGAGTCATACTTGCTTTGCCCATTTTCCTTACCTTCTCCATTCAATCAATCACCAAATTTTACTGGTTCAATTTACTTAACATATCTCAAATATATGCACATCATCCCATTCCTCTACTACCACCTTAGTTCAGACCAGTATGACCTTGCATCTGGACCACTGCCTTATCTTCCTATTTGCCTCCCCTACCATTGTATTCATTTTCCATAAGCATAATGATCTTTTTCAAAAGCAAATATGCCACATCTCTGTTTAAAACCCATCAAAAGCTTTTCATTACCCCAGGATAAAAAATAAAACTGTAACTCTCCCTTTTCACTTCTGTGCCCACTTCCACCTTCTGTCACAGAGCTCATATGCACAATCCCCTCATCCTGCCATACTTTTTATTCTCATAACACTTATCTCCTTCTAAGAGTCTATATACTTTACTGTGACTGTTGTTTATTCTCTTTCTTCCCCCTCTAGAATGAGACCCCCCTAGAAAATAAGATAAAAATAATGTATCTTTATTTTACATATAGCTATATGTGTCCTCCCCAAAATTCATATGTTGAAGTCCTAATCCCCAGTACCACAGAATGTGACTATTTGGAAGGAGGGTTTTTAAAGAGGCAATTAAATTAAAATGAGTTCCAATCCAATATGGTTGCCCTTGTAAGAAGAGGAAATTGGGACACAGACATGCACAGAGAGAAGACAATGTAAAGACACTGGGAGAAGATGCCATCTACAAGGCAAGGAGAGAAGTCTCAGAAAGAACCAACACTGTAGACACTTTGACTTCCAACTTCTAGCCGCTAGAAATGTGAGAAATTAAATTTATGTTGTTTAAGGCCCCCAGTATGTGGTACTTTGTTATGGTAGCCCTAGCAAAGGAATAAAATCCCAAACACCTGAAACAGCACCTGGCACATACTAAGCATTCAATAAATATTTACTAAAAGAGTAGGTGAGCCCTAGCTGTTTTGACCCAATGGATAGAGCGTCGGCCTGAGGACTGAAAGGTCCCGGGTTCAATTCTGGTCAAGGGCATATGCCCGGGTTGCGGGATTGATCCCCAGTACGGGGCGTGCAGAAGGCAGCTGATCAATGATTCTCTCTCCTCATTGATGTTTCTATCTTTCTCCCTCTCCCTTCCTTTCTGAAATCAATAAAAATATATTTAAAAAAAGAATAGGTGAATGTGAGGCCCTGCATGATCTGGCCTCTGCTGCCCTTCCTTATCTCATCTCCTGCTACGTTTCCCTTTGATCTCTCAACTCATTCAAATAGGACTTTTCTGAATTCCTCAAACATGTCATACTCTCCCCAGAAACTTTGCATATTGTTCTTTCTACCTGGAGTGCTCTCAGTCTCCAGCCCGTCACACCTCCTCCATCATCAGCACCACAATTTCCCACTGTTCATTCTTCCGGTCTCAAATTCCATTAAAAATATTTTTCAAGCAGATTGAGGTTTCAAGCATCTACAACAAACTATACATATTTAAAGTGTACAATGTGGTAAGTTTCAACATAAGTATACACCCATGAAACCATCAACACAATCAAGATAATGAACATATAAATCACCCCCCAAAATTTCCTCATGACCCTGTTTAATCCCTTTCCCCCCTCCTTACCCTAGTGCCCAATCAATCCATGATCTGATTTTTGTCAATAAAGATTAGTTTGCATTTTAAAAATCACTTTGTTCAGGTATGATTGACATGTAAACAGCTGTATATATTTAATATATATAGTTTGCATTTTTAGAGTTTTATGTAAATTGAATAATATAGTGTGTCCTTTTTATTTTGGTCTTGCTTCTTTGACTAAGAAAAATTATCTTGAGCTTCACCTCTGGTATTGTACTAGTATGTATCTATAGTTCATTCCTTTTCTTTTTTAAAATATGTGTTTTTAAGAATAATTATCTTGAAATTCATCTCTGATGTTGTATGTATCTATAGTTCATGCCTTTTCTTTTTTTAAATATATGTATTTTTATTCACTCATTCATTCATTCCTCACCCAAGAATATTTTTTCCATTGACTTATTTTTTTTGTTAATCCTCGCCCAAGGATATTTTTTCCATTGATTTTTAGGGAGAGTGGAAGAGAGAGGAAAAGACAGAGAGAAACATTGATGTGAGAGAAACACATTGATTGGTTGCCTCCTGCATGAGCCCCGACCGGGGCCTGGGCCAGAGAGGAACCTGCAACCACGATATGTGCCCTTGACCGAATAGAGCCCAGCAGGCCCACACTATATCCACTGAGCCAAACCGGTTAGGGCAAAATATATTTTTATTGATTTCAAAGAGGAAGGGAGAGGGAGAGATAGGAACATCAGTGATGAGAGAGAATCATTGATTGGCTGCCTCCTGCACGCCCCACACTGGGGATCAAGCCTGCAACCCAGGCATGTGCACTAACCAGAATAGAATGGTGATCTAGAACCGTAACCTCCTGGTTCATAGGTCAATGCTCAACCACTCACCAAGCAAGCCGGGCTATAGTTCATTCCTCTTCATTTAAGTGGCATTCCATTGCATGGATGGACCAAAGTTTGCCTATCCATCATTCTTTACTTGATAGAGACTTGGGCTGTTCATACTTTACAGTTATTACATAAAGCTGCTATGAGCATTTGTGTGCGATCAGCTTTAATCCTATTATTTTTCTCTCAGAAATGTTTTCTGTCTCCCAGATTAAGTTAGCTCTTCCTATTCTGCTCTCTCCAGTATTCATTTCTCTCTCTCTGTAAGTGTGTATTCCCTTAAGGCAAATCTTGTGTTAGTTTGGAAGAATGACTTCTATAAATCACTCAGGAGAGAGACCCACAGTGAGACAAGAAAAATGAATCTTTCTCTTTAGTAGGATGGAGATAAGAGGAGAGAACAAAACCTTTGGATCTGTCTGTTATAATTTGACAAATACACAATATTTGAACATTTTCTAGCATATTTGGCTTTTTTGAGAGATCAGTAAGAGATAATAAGATCAATTTTAATTACACTTCCTTCTTTTTTTACTTCCTTCTTTTTTCATTTTATTTATTGATTTTATTTATTTATTTATTTATTTATTTATTAAATATATTTTTGTTGATCCCAGAGAGGAAGGGAGAGGGAGAGAGAGAGAGAGAGAGACATCAATGATGAGAGAGAATCATTGATCAGCCACCTCCTGCATGCCCCTTACTGGGGATCGAACCCGCAACCCGGGCATGTGCCCTTGACTGGAATCGAACCCGGGACCTTTCAGTCTGCAAGCCAACTCTCTATCTACTGAGCCAAACCAGCTAGGGCTATACTTTCTTCTTTAAAAATGAAAGGGTCTAATGGTGTGATTTCTGCTTATTATGGGGACCTATTTTTTATACAATTTTCCTATATTGGTTATGCAAATATCCACTAGCTAAGACCTTCTACTCAAACCATTCTCCCCCCTGAAACAAACTAACCCCACATCTTATTATTCCAATCTGCTCCTCTCAGAGTATCTTTCCTCTTCCATGACTGGCTGCTAGATTTGACCCAGCAGCTCAGGAGTTCCCAACCTAATGGAAGTGAGAGACTCCCCCCAGTAGACTGGCTCAAGTTCCAGGCATACAGAGGCCTGTTTCCAATCCTGCCTGTCCTAAAAATATAACAACCATTGGCAGGTGCTTAGGCTATTTTCAACCTTGGGGGCCTCCGGAATCAAGGGATTCATGCCAGGCCAGGAAGCAAAACAGCAAGCCCTTCTTGGTGGGCTTCAGATAAAACCGACTATCTTGTGGCATGGGATTAACTGATTCTCAATTGTGTATTTACTGGCATTGCCAGTTGTTTCTTTTTTTTAGGCTCAATCATATTTTCCATTTCCACTTTAAAACATGAACCTGGAATAGCATGTGCAGATATTGGGAAGGTAAGGTGGGAGTCCATAGAAATATTTTTCCAACTTGCCCAACTCCATGTAGTTCTCGAGTTACAGAGGAGCTCTGAAATAAGTTACAGAGTTCTGAAGTTACTTTACAGTTTCGGGCTTAAGCATCATGCATGTCTAGAAAGTGGGTCACGGTGCCTGTCTCTGCTGGCAAAATTAAAGTACTATTATTATCACCCCCATTTTATACAGGAGGAAACCTGAGGAACAGAGAGGTTAAATAACTGTCCAACTAGAAAGTAGTAACTAGAAAGTGACAAAGCCAGAGCCAGGATACAAACTCATCTGTAGGACTCCAAAGTTCATGTTCTTAATCATTAGTGCTTCCAAAACTGCAGTCCCACAGACTTTCATGCAATTTCAACACCAGAATTGTGTTTCTATTTACAAGCATAACAGTGTTATAGCATAATAAAAGCTAGGAAAATTCCAGGACAAGTGGAATAGGGAAACTCAAACAAATAGTTAGCACCCAGTAAATCCTATCTTCCCTAAACTAAGGACACTTAAGAGTAAATAGCTTGCACTTCTCCTCCTAACAAGAGGGTAAATAGCTTAAGTCACCCTACTTGGGAAGACAGATAACCGAAATCCAATTAAGTGCCATTTGCCAACCACACCCAAGGACAGACAAATTAAGAGAATAAATCTCATTTCGGTACATCAGCATAAAGCTGATAAATATTATACTGATCTGCCCTAAGACCTCCCCTAAACACCCAGCCTTTAAAACCCCTACAGGGAACCTGGCTGGTATTGCTCAGTGGTTGAGCATCAACTTATGAACCAGGAGGTTATGGTTTGATTCCTGGTCAGGGCACATGCCTGGGTTTTGAGCTCGATCCCCAGTGTGCAGGAGGCAGTCAATCAATTATTCTCTCTCATCATTGATGTTTCTATTTCCTTTTCCCTTCCTCTCTGAAATCATAAAAATATATATTTTTAAAACCTCCAGGGAGCACACCCATGCCATTCCCTACCCCATTTCTTCCCCCCACAGGCATGTATACCCTAACCTCTAAGAGATCCCATGAGGGGAGCAATGGGCAGTACCAGCTAGTCCCAGGGCACTCTCCCTCAAGAGAGCATGCCCAGGCTATTCCCTTAATCTTTCCTCCCTCCCCACCCCCAAGGAACATATCCCCTAACCTCTAAGGGACTCCATGAGACTTGCAATGAGGGAGGCAAAGGCCCCCTATCCTCTGACTTCCCATTGAACTAAGGCAGCCCAGCCTAGCCTCTCCTGTTGCTTCTTCTATGCCCTTCCTTGTTTCACTCTCCTAAGTATATTTTTGCTGCAGTCAGTAAATTCTTGCTTGCTTTTCTACACTTTATCTCTTGACTGAAATCTTTCCCTCAAGAAGAACTGAGGTTTCCTCATTTCCTCCCCATCTCCCCGGTAACAACAGTACAAAGAGCACTGCTTTAATTGTTTTGCATCCAAAAGAAAAGAACAGGGGTAGACCTAATGCAGAAATGATGTATTTGCTCCAAATGAAGGCAGGTAGCTTCACAGTTAATTGAGAGGAAGTATTTTAATAATGCACATACCAATATTGGGGAAAATTGTTTAGTTTCAGAAAAAGAGCAACATCCATTATATTAAATTAATGTTAGTGATTTGAGTTTTATTGATTTTGTAGTTTTGTTTGCATTTAATATGCAAAATCAGTTTGGTTTTATAGTTGCTTAACTACTATAAACAAGGAGTTTATGTGTCATTTTATGTTAGCATATATTTAAGTAATATTATAATAAAAGATCAACACTGAGGATCTGAAGGACTTTTTTTTTCAATAGAAAGTTCCAAACATTGCTCATACTTGAGAAACTGCAGTACAGGGATTACAAATAATATATTATCTTTGAAGATAATATCACTGTAAAGAGCTGCATGACTGTCCAGGGATTCTTGTTATTGAAATTTTGTTTTTGTTGCTGTTATTACCTTGGAGATATCTCAAGAGTTCAAGGTGACCCTGGCCTCTCTTCAATCACTGGTGTATGTATGCAATAAAGCTGTGGGTTTTTGGCATTCCTTTATTATTCAGTCTAGCTACTATATATTAGTAATTTGTGTTTTATATTATTGCTAATAGTTGTTTGTATTATTTTCTCAGTTGTTTCTCCAAACAAAAACGATGCAGTAGCAGGGCTTGGTACAAGAAAAAAGTGAAGAAGAGTACTTATTTTCTTTCACTTCCTCTAAATTGCATGCTACTTCCTTTTTCTCTACTTCTATCTCCTTTCAAGCCTGGAATTAGTTATGAAATTGAGCTGAAGGTGGTGTAGAATGATTTTCCACCTCCTACTCTCCTCAAAAAGAAAAAAATGGAATTAAATCGATGATCCTTAAGAAGGACTGGAAGTTCCCATTCCATCTCCAGAGTAAAGAGAAATGTCTGAGGCAATGCAGACTGGAACTGTAATTCTAGCTTTGCAACTTATAAGCTATACAATCTTGAGCTAGTAATAACCTTGCTGAGCCTCAGATTCCTTATATGTAAAATGAAGGAAAGATAATATTTCCAACCTCATAGAGTTGTAGTGAAGATTAAAGTAAATGAGATCATCAGGGGTGAGGAATCTTTTTACTGACAAGGGCCATTTCGATATTTATAACATTATTCACAGGCCATATAAAATTATCAACTTAAAAATTAGCCCGTTATCTCACTCATATGTGAAATCTAATGAACAAAATAAACTGATAAACAGAGAGGATCCAGAGACATGGAAGCATGGAACAGAGTGCAGAATCTCAGAGGGAAGGCAGGGAGGGTGGGTGGGTGGAGGGATGTAATCAACCAAAGACCTTGTATGTATATATGCATAACCCCATGGACCGGGACAATTAGATGGTGAAAGCCTGGGGTGAGGGGAGGGAGCGGGTGAGGGCTAGAGGGAGTTAATGGGGGAGAAAAGGGGACATATGTGATACTTTCAACAATAAAGATTTTTGAAAAAATGATTAGAGAAAAAATAAAAAAATAGCCTGCTATATTTGTATTTGGTCAAACATTTAATTAACTCACCCCTAATGCCTTGGCTGGGCCAGACCAAATGATTTTGCAGGCCTCACAGGGCCTGTGGGCCAGATGTTCCCTACTCTTGATGAGATAGATAGATTGAGCCCCTCCTATGACAAAGGAGGTTCTCAAGAAACAGTCATTATTATATTCTAATCTCTTCCCCAGCAGCACTGCAAAAATGCTTTATTAACTTACTAATTCCCTCTGATCACAGAGCCTATTTTATCCTCTCTGTCCTCATTCTTTTAGGGCAGACACATGGGAAAATGCCTAAAATATAATGCTAAACCACAAAAAATCAAAGGTGGTGGTGGGGGATGAAAGTGCATATATAAAGGGCTTGAAACCGGGACTGGGATGTTACTGCTGCATATTCCGTCCCTGGATAGTACGTGCCTGGTACGTGGTATGGCCTAATAAATACCTGTGGAATGAAGGAATGAACTGTGGAAAAAACTGGAAGCAAGTTGAACATGAACTGAAGGAAGCATCTGGGAATGAAAAATATTGGCATTGGGTTAAAACAGAATCAATCTCTCTCTTTTTCCCCTCTCTCCTTCCCTCCCCTTTTCCCTCTCTTCTTTCCTTTGGATTACAAACAAATATTTGGTAATACGCAGTTACAATCGGCCCGAGTTTACACGTTTCCCGCACTCCACCGCAAATCTATATGAACCGAGTTAAAGACGGCTCCCGTGGAGTACGCGCAATTCACGCGAGCCGACTTAACTTGTTTCCCCGCACTCCAAGTGTTAAAACAAACTGCAGTGGGAAGGCCAGGAAGGGTTGGGGTGCAGGAGGGAGGGGGGTAAGAGATCAACCAAAGGACTTGTATGCATGCATATAAGCATAACCAATGGACATAAGACACTGGGGGTAGGGGAGGCCAGGGGATTGTCAAGGGCGAGGAGAAAAAAAAAGGAGACATATGTAATACTTTTTGTAATACTTTAAGCAATAAAACAATAAAAAAAAAAAAGAAATACATTCTGTTTGCCTTACAGAAAAATGCACATTAAATATTTCAGTAATGCCCTAGCTGGTTTGGCTCAGTGGACAGAGCGTCGGCCTGTGTACTGAAGGATCCCGGCTTTGATTCCAGTCAAGGACACATGCCCAGGTTATGAGCTCAATCCCCAGAAGGGGGCATGCAGGAGGCAACCGATCAATGATTCTCTCTCATCATTGATGTTTCTCTCTCCCTCTCCCTTCCTCTCTGAAATCAATAAAAATGTATTTTAAAAAATATTTCAGTAAGACATACCAAAGTAACCACAAATATGTTATTAAATAACTAGAGGCCTAGTGCATGAAATTCATGCATGGGTGGAGTCCCTAGGCCTGGCAAGCGATCAGGGCTGATCAGGGCCAGGCCAATCAGGGCTGGGCCGGGCCAGAGAGGAGGCGACAGTCACCTGGCCAGACAAAGAAGGAACAGACGCTGGACGCCAACACTGCCATCATCAGCACCCCACCAGCGTGCAGTTCCCCGCCTCCCCCCCTCCTCCTTCCTTCACCTCTGTGCTGCCACTGCAGTGGGTGGGTGGCAGACCGATTGGGGCCTGCTGGCTAGGGGGAGGGACAGGGCATGGGAGGTTGGCCACTGGCCCTGAGGAGGGAGCTGGCCCTCAGCCCCCTGAGAAAGGGGCCCTGTCTGCTGCCACCCAGTCCCAGTTCCCTGTCCCAGCCCTGGTGCCAGTCCTGATTGGATGATCAGGGCCTGCCAGCGGGGGAGGGGAGAGGGACCACAGGAGGTTGGCCAGCCGGGGGAGGTTGGCTATGGGAGCACACTGACCACCAGGGGGCAGCTTCTGCATTGAGGATCTACCCCCTGGTGATCAGTGCACATCATAGTGACCGGTTGTTCAAGTTGTTCTGGTTGCTTAGGCTTTTATATATATATAGATAGGTAATCCACACTAAGTAGGCTTTACTGGGAAATATTCTTTGGTCCTTTATTGTTCTCTAAGGAGAAAATATTCAGAAAGTTTATATATATATATATATATATATATATATATATATATATATATTTACATTTATATTTATATTTATTCAGAGAGGAAGGGAGAGGGAGAGATAAAAAATTGTCATTTCACCTGTGAGCATACTGAAAGGCAAAGGAGTTAAGTGGCTCATCTAGCTTGTAAGTAGCCCAGTCTGCATACTGAAAGGCAAAGGAGTTAAGTGGCTCATCTAGCTTGTAAGTAGCCCAGTCTGATATTCTACCATTTAGTGCATGCACTGGCCAACACCTTCAAGATCCTTTCAAACTGTAAGTTCTGTGGTTTCTATAGAAAGGGGTCTTGCCCTGGCCAGTGGTTAGTGTGTCGGCCTGCAAATCGAAGGGTCATAGATTCAATTCCAGGTCAAGGGAATGTACTTCAGTTGCAGGTTCAATCCCCAGGCCCAGTTGGGGCATGTTTAGGAGGCAACCAATGGATGTCTCTCTCTTTCTCTCTCTCTCTCTCCCTCTCTCCTTCTCTCCCTCTCTCCCTCTCTCCTTCTCTCCTTCTCTCCCTCTCTCCCTCTCTCCCTCTCTCCCTCTCTCCCTCTCTCCCTCTCCCTTCCACTCTCTGTAAAAAATCAATGGAAAAATATCCTCAGATGAGGATTAAAAACAAAAAAAGGGGGGGGTCTCATGGTCAGGCTTCTAAAGACTCAATCTTTTTTGTCTCAGAGAACAGGAAAGTAGCAAAGTGTAGAGCTCACATTAGATGATCCTGAAGGGAGCAACTTTCAAATATTAATAAACCAGTGGTGTCCCATATACTGCATTTACTTTATGTAAATTCAACTGTGTGTACCTGCTGCTCCTCCTTCACCACCAAATAAAGGAAAATAAAAAATATATATAAAGAGCAATTCCACTTGCCATTTCATTCAACAACCAGGCTTCCATTGTGTACTGGGGAAAGAAGCCAGCTCAGGTCATCACCCCAACAGCCCCATTGCCAATGCAAGGAGGACTTTATTCTTAAATGTATTTTACTTCTGGGTGCTGCTTTTTATTCCCTCTGGTCTGCTGTGGAGTTCAAAAGTAAATCCCAGGGTTGTTCTACTCTCTCTTATCCTCATTCTTAGGGCTCACACAAGGTATATTTTCTTTTTTTTTTATTTTGTACATTTTTTATATATTTAATTAAATCTTTATTGTTCAGATTATTACATTTGTTCCTCTTTTTTTCCCCCCATAACTCCCCTCCTTCCAGCTCCCACCCCACCCTCCCCCCCTCACTCGCACCCACTGTCCTCATCCATAGGTGCACGAATTTTGTCCAGTCTCTTTCCGCATGCCCCACACAACATGACCGGCCCCCCCGAAGAAAAGAAAGCCCATGCCCTCTCTATGTCCCTGCTCTATTTATAATCAACTCGTTAATTCTGTCCGCGCTAGATTATTCAATCATGTGATAGATTCAATTGATGAGGAGGAAGCTATGCTCGAGAGTGAGTCGTTAGCGA
>NW_005871050.1:4701605-4719729 GCF_000147115.1 Myotis lucifugus | reverse complement strand
CTCTGCGCTTCCTGGAACCTGTAAGTCTATTTCTTTCACCAGGTGGGGGAAGTTTTCTGTCATTATTTCTTCAAATAGGTTTTCAATATCTTGCTCTCTCTCATCTTCTGGCACCCCTATAATTCTGATGTTGGTACGTTTGAAGCTGTCCCAGAGGCTCCTTACACTATCTTCATATTTTCGGGTTCTTTTTTCATTTTGCTTTTCCGGTTGGGTGTTTTTTGCTTCTTCGAATTTCAAATCTTTGACTTGATTCTTGCGCTCCTCTGGTCTGCTGTTGGGAGTCTGTATAATATTCTTTATTTCAGTCAGTGTATGCTTAATTTCTAGTTGGTTCTTTATCACAGCATCGAGGGTCTCATTAGATTTCTTGTAGATCTCAATAAGTTTATCGGCGGCTTCTAGACAGTTCTTGAGAGACCTTAAAAGTGTGGTTCTGAACTCAATATCCTCCCTTGATAGTTTTGTCCTGTTTCTTTGTCTCCGCATTTTTTACGCTTTCTTGGTGCACCCCCTAGTGGTCTTTGTGCGCAGTCTTGTTGTAGTTAAGCCTTGATTGTTGTAGTTAATACTAGAGGGATTTGACCTCCAGCCCGACTGGCGATTTTGTACCGAGACTCAGAGGAGGCACAGTGTGGAGGTGAAATACTAAGGTTCGGAGTGCATGTGGAGCGGGCCAGCGGCGGAGGGTGCCTATATTTTCTATTTTAAGAAAACTGTTACTAGGATGGGTGCTGGTTACAAATGCTGCTGCTTATACCTAGAAACAGGAAGGGACTTTTTGTCCCAGTTGTTCCTCCCCAATTTCCATCCCTCAACCCACCCAGTTCTCTGTACCTGTAAAGGTCAAGACCTATGAGCTAGTCCTATGAGTTCTTTGAGGGTAGGGGCCATATTTCATCCACTATTGTGGCTTCAGTTTAGAAACAGTATCTGGCACACAGTAGGTGCTCATGAAGTAATTATTTCATGATTGAATGACAAGTGGACAGAGATAAGACTATGATGAACCTTGTTGCCAAGTTATCTTTTCCTGAAGAAAACAAGGAGTCATTAAATTTTGTTTTGTGCCCTAGCTGGTTTGGCTCAATGGATAGAGCGTCAGCCTACAAACTGAAGGGTCCCAGGTTCGATTCTGGCCAAGGGCACATGCTTGGGTTGTGAGCTTGATCCCCAGTAAGGGGCATGCAGGAGGCAGCCAATCAATGATTCTCTCTCATCATTGATGTTTCTATCTCTCTCTCCCTTTCCCTTCCTCTCTAAAATCAATAAAATATATTTTAAAAATAAAATAAATAAATGTTGTTTTGTTTTGTTTTTGAGCAATGGAATGTCATGATTGAATTATGGTTTTGAAAGATAATTTTTACTGCAGAATGGGCAATGGGGAAGCCTAAAGACCAGTTAGGAGACTGTTTCAATTATCCAAATGAAAGGTGATAATGAATACTCAAACTAAATTTGTCAAACTAGAGATAGAGAGAAGGGAATTCATTCAAACAAATATTTATTAAGCACCTAGTAGGTGACAGGTTTAGTTCTAGATGCCAGCACTATAGCAGTGAAGAAAACAAAGTTCTACTCTCATGGAGCTCACATTCTAGTGTGGGAAGGAAGATGGGCTGAAAAGGTGAAAGGAAATCCTATATAATAAAAGCCTAATATGCTAAGTATCCAGTCGTCTGGTCAGCTGTTCAACCAATCAGAGCGTAATTTGCTAATGATATGCTAAGGCCACTTAACCACTCACTATGACATGCACTGACCACCAGGAGGCAGACACTTTGACCGGTAGGTTAGCTTGTTGCTGGGGTCCAGCCGATCGGGACTGAGCAAGACGGGCCGAACATGCCCTGGAGCCCTCCCGCAGTCCCTCCCTGTGTCCCTCCCCAGCCCCGATTGTGCACTGGTGGGGTCCCTCGGCCTGGCTTGTGCCCTCTCACAATCCAGGACCACTCAGGGGATGTCAGAGAGCTGGTTTTGGCCCGATCCTGCAGGCCAGGCTGAGGGACCCCACTGGTGCACGAATTCTTGCACCAGGCCTCTAGTATAGTCAATAATATTGTAATAAGTTGGCACAGTGACAGGCGATTAATAGACTTATTGTAGTGATCCCACTATAAGGTGTGTAGATGTGAAATCATTATGTTGTACTCCTGAAACTAGTATAATATTGAATACAAACTATACTTAAAATTTTTAAAAATTAAATTTTTACAAATTAATAAAATAAAAATAAAGCAAGTTCATATACGATCTATGTGATATCATAATAAATGCTAAAAAGAAAAATAAATCAGAATAAAGGGATGGAAGTAGAAGGAGTGGGGGCAGATACCTGAAAGAAGTGAGGTAGCCATAAGGAAATCTGGGGGAAGAGCATTCAAAAACAGAAGCAACAGTAAATGCAAAGGCCCTGAAGTATATCGGAACTATTTAGAATTTTAATTCAATGTGCCATTCAATAATGAGAAGCTGACCTTAGGTTGGTTGCTTTTGGTTCTGTAATCTCAACCCACAAAAAGAAATGTCCATTTTCCAGGCAGGACAATCAATATAAGAATAAATTCTAAGAAGATAATGCTGGATAAGTAGGGTAAGGCCCTGTTGTAGAGGGGCTTGGATGCCAGAAAGTAGAAAGTGTTCAGCCATGGGACAGGAAGCCAATGTTCCTCTGGAAACAGTTCAGTAGTGTGAAGACAGAGGTTCTTTCAGATGTCTCTGACAGTAGTATTGAAGTAGGCAGAATAATGAACTACCAAAGATGTCCATTTTTTAAACCCCAGCATCTGTGAATATGCTATTCCCTAAGGAGGAATTAAGGTTGTAGATAGAATTAAGTCTGTGAATCAGCTGACTTCAAGGTGGGGAGGTGATCCTGGTTAGTCCAAAGTAATCAAAATCGTACTTATAAGTGAAAGAGGGAGTCAGAAAAGTCTGTGTTGGAGTGATTTGATGTGAGAAAGACTCAAACTATCATTGCTGCCTTTGAAGATGTAGGAAGAGGGTCGCAAACCAAAGAATGTGATAGCTCTAGAAATTGAAAAAAGCAAGGAAACAGATTGTACCCTGGAGGCTCTACAAGGGAATGAAGACCTGTACTTAAATGGGATCAGCAAAAGTAAATCCACTAAGGAAGATCAGAAGATCAAGGGCCTTCCTCTTTCTGACTTCAAGTTTATCATCAGTAAAATGGAGCCAGTGTCCCTCTGGAAACAGTTCTGTAATATAAACAGAGAGGTTTGGTGTGGCTAGGTTGGTTGGGTGTCATCCTGTGCACCCAAGGGTTGCTGGTTCGATTCCCAGTCAGGGCACATGCCCAGGTTGCAATCCCCGGTAGGTGCCATGAAGGAGGCAGCTGATGGATGTTTTGTGCTCTCTCTCTCTCTCCCTGCTCCCTCCCTTCCTCTTTCTCCTTCCCTCTTCCTGTCCTTCTCCTTCTCTCTTCTAATAGCTCTAAAAAAATCAATAAAAATATTTTTTTAAATGGTGGATGTTTAGTAGGTCAATGATATTCAGACATTTTTTTAGTCACTGTGATGGTTAACTTTATGTGTCAACTTGACTGGGACACAGGGTGCCCAGATATTTAATCAAACATTATTTTGGGTGTTTCTGTGAAAATGTTTTTGGATGGGTTAATCTCAATTAGTAGACTGAGTAAAGCTGATTGCCCTTCTTATAAGTACCTCGAGCTAACCGATTACGCCACTGGAGCTCTGGCCTGATTGCCCTTCTTAATATGGGCGGGCCTAACCCAATCAGCTGAAGGCCTGAATTAAAAAAAAAAAAAAGGATGACCTTTCCCAAATAAAAGAGAATTCTTCCTACATGACGGCCTTCAAACTGGAGCATTGGATTTTTCCTATCTTTAGACTGAAACTAAATTATCCATCCTTCCTGTGTCTGACCTTTGGACTAGAACTATATCATTGACCCTCCTGGTTCTCAGGCCTTTGTACTCTGACAAGAACGAAACCATCAGCAAACCTGGATCTCCAGCTTGCCAACCCACCCTGCAGATCCTAGGACTTACCAACCTCTATTAACACATGAAGTGCCCTGTCAGGCACCGGTGACTGACACTATACTTTCTGTCCAGAAGACAAAACAGGCTGGGCGCTTAACGTGTTAAATATCTGTTTGGTCTTTGTCCCCTGTCCCTGACACAGGTCTCCTAAAACGCTTATATATTCCTGTGATAAGAACACCAGGAATATCTTTTTTTAAATGAGGCAAACCTGGGTGGGCTCTGAGATAGATTCTATGTGGAAGCTGCTGACCACAAAGATGAAGACATGATTAGAAGATTGGAATTTTCAGCCCCACCCTCCACTCTCCAGAGAGGGGAGAGGGTCTGGAAATGGAGTTAGTAATTGATAATGCCTATATGATTAAGCCTCCATAAAATCCCAACAGTATGGGTTCAAGGAGTTTCCGGGTGGATGAACATGTCCACGTTCCAGAAGGGTGACACACCCAACTCCATGGGGACAGAAGCTTCTGCGATAGGGACCTTCCCAGAAATTGCCTAATACATGACTTCATCTGGCTGTTCATCTATATCCTTTATCATATCCTTTAATGAACTGATAACTTAAGTGTTTCCCTGAGTTTTGTGAACCACTCTAGTAAATCACTCTAACCCAAGAAGGGGTTCATGAACCTACAATTTATTTTATTTTTATTTTGAACCTCCAATTTATAGCTGATCAGCCAGAAGCATAGGTAACAACCTCAACTTTCGATTTTGGGTGGGGAGCAGTCTTGAGACTGAGACCTTAACCTATGATTTCAACACCCAATTGGTGTCACAGAGTATTGCTTGGTGGGGGAACCCCCATACCTGGTATCAGAGTGTTATGAGTGTTCTGTGTGATAGTAAAGAAAACACAGGAGGGGAACTGTAGATCTCTCTCTCTCTCTCTCTCTCTCTCTCTCTCTCTCTCTCTCTCTCTCTCCCTGACTAATACAGCCACCAAAACCCAATATGAATAACAGATAAAACTAAAAATGCTAAAATGCTTCCACACTAACAAGGTTGAGTGAATCAAGAGCCCCATTCACTCAGAACCCCTCTCTCCTTCTGGCTCCAGAGTTTTTGTGAAAACCATTTATCTAGAGTCACCACTTAGCTTTCAAATTTGATTAATTTGTTTCTTTTTCTCTTTAAAGAATGATATAAATTGAAAAGTAAAAATATTCTAGTGTATCCTCATCATTTCTTCTTATTACTGAGTAGTATTCTATGGTATGGATGTACCATTTAAAAGTTGTAGGAAATTTTGGTTGCTTCCAAATTTTGGCTATTATGAATAAACCTACTACTTCATTTCACTACTGAAAAAAAAAAACAAACACTTGTGACTTATCTTTGCCTACATTAGGGATTTTTATTCTAGTGTTCATGAACTCCAAAGGAGTCAATTAACTTCCTGAAATTATATTTAAAATGTGCCATTTTATAACAGCTTTATTTCTGTTGGTTCCAATTCTGGGAAGGGTTAATATGTTTAAGGTCATTGCAAATAAATGACCTGACCTCTTGCTCCATTTCTCTGTACAAATGGCATACATATTCTTTCTGCTTCCTGCTTATATGACCAGGTCAAGATTTGTCCTGCTTGTAACTAAATGGCTAATTTTGTATTATTTAGGAGGGAGAAGTAAGACGTCCATTTTGGCCTTGGGGTCATACTATGTTCTCCAACACAACTTTATTATTAACAAAATTCATATGCTGTTTCTGATTCATGTGCATACTTCTCTATTGGTTCAGAGCCCGTGGTGGGGGGGAATGTGGTTAATTCATATCCTTGACCTTTTTCCCCACCATATATATAGCTTTGCATTAAATGCCCAAAGGATTCAATCCTCCCTCTCTCTTTCTCTCTCTCTCTCTCTCTCTCTCTATCTCTCTCTCTCTCTCTCTCTCTCTCTCTCTCTCTCTCTCTCTCATACACACACACACACACACACACACACACACACACACACACAGAAACCGTAAGAACCTACAGGATAAAATCTATATCCCTTCATCTGAGATTCAAGTTCTTCCTAATCCTGCCTCTCCACACTTATCCCGTGCTTTCCATAACAAAGCACCTGTTCCAGTCTTTATTCCAGCCACTGGATCTTTACTTAGATATTTATTCTTTTTGCTATGCTCTCCCCAATCCTCTCTGCCAGTCCAAATCCTACCCATATATTTTTTATTGAATAAAAACCATCTTATTTAACTTATTGGAGTGACATTGGTTAATAAAATTATATAAGTTTCAAGTGTACAATTCACTTTTATTTGTTTTCAAGTGTACAATCCTATAATGCATCATCTGTATATTGTGTTGTATGTAATTTCACTTATATGTGGAATCTAATGAACAATATAAACAAACAAATCCGTCTCTGTGAAAACTCTACTGGCTAGTCCAGCACAGAGTCTGAATTTATTTATTGTCTGTAGTATAAGTTAAGGTGAACTTTTTCTTTGTCTACACATCTATTCTCCCCACAATAAGATTTGTGAATGCCTGGAGAGCTTAGTTCACATCATCTCTTTGTCTCCTCAAAGCTTACCATGAGTTAGAATCACAATAAATACTAGTATTTGTGGCTAGAATTTGTCTTCTCTTATTCCTGCATTCAGAGCACTGCTTTCCTGAGCCAGTGGGTTTTGTTTTATTTATTTATTTATTTATTTATTTATTTATTTATTTATTTATTGAGAGAGAGAGAGAGAGAGAGAGAGAGAGAGAGAGAGAGAGAGAGATGTCAATTTGGTGTACCAGTTATTTATGCATTCATTGTTTGCTTCCTGTTTATGCCCTGACCAGAGATCAAACCTACAACCTTGGCATATGGGGATGATGCTCTAACTAACTGAGCTACCCAACCAGGGCCCAGACTTGTGGTTTTAAGGGCATTACATTGCCCATAATCCACCATAAATAATAGCAATAGGCTGTCCTATACAAAATATATCTGGAAACTTTGTGCAGTGGCAGTATTGTAGCCAATGAGGCTTACCCGAGGTGCAATTATTGCTAATTGAAGAATATATTTATGCCCTAACTGGTTTGACTCAGTGGATAGAGTGTTGGCTCACGCACTGAGGAGTCCTGGGTTCAATTCCAGTCAAGGCCATGTACCTTGGTTGTGGCCCGATCCTCAGTAGGAAGTGTGCAGGAGGCAGCTAATTGGTGTTTCTCTCATTGATGTTTCTGACTCTCTATACCTCTCCCATCCTCTCTGTAAAGTCAATAAAAATATATTTTTTAAAAATATATTTACATCTTCCATTTATTAGATGTTTACACTCTGCCAGGCACAATGCTTTATTGGGATTAACTCATAGACTCCTCATGCAAATCCTTTTAGAGATTAAGAAATTGAGATTCAGAAAGCTTAGGTAATTTATTCAAGGTCCATCATCAGCCAGTGGACTGAGTCAGGACAAAACCCAGGCTTGTCTGAACTTCAAAATCACTGCTTCTCAAATTTGGCTGCATGACACAAACATCTGGGGAGCTATAAAAAATAGTGATGCCTAAAAAAATTAATTAATAAAACAAAATTAAAAAGTACTGATGACTTAGTTACATCCTTGTCATTGGAAGTTTTAAAATCTCCCTAGGCAATGCAAATGTGCAGCCAGGGCTGGGCTTTTAATTTTGATACTCCACTATTTTCAGTGTGGGGAACAATGTCAGTGAGGGTGAGATGGTGAGAACATCTGTTTGCTGAGCTAATTCAGCTCAAGCAAAACCTCAGAGCCAGAGGTGTGCGATTAGGAGAAAATCAGGTTCTCCTCAGAATGCCAAACACATGCTAGGGCTCCTATGGATGTGGGACAGGGGGTTAAGCCAATTATATGGGAACCTCAAATGACAAGGTGACCCCAGTTGACATCTGACTTTTACAGACTCCTTGCCAGATGGTCACTCATTTACTCTATAACTGCTATTCAAGGCCTCCTTTTCAAAGTATCAAGTCTCAAGAGTTTGAAAATATTTGTTATTATTATTTTCTAATATATTTTTATTGATTTCAGAGAAGAAGGGAGAGGGAGAGAGAGAAAGAAACATCAATGATCAGAATCATTGATCGGCTGTCTCCTGCATGCCCCCTATTGGGAATCTAGCCCACAATCCAGGCATGTGCCCTGACCTCCTGGTTCATAGGTCGATGCTCAACCACTGAGCCACACCGGCCAGATGAGAGTTTGAAATATTTAAACAAAAATATGTGAAAGTTTCTTTTTTAAAAAATATGTAAAAGTTTCTGATTAAAATAAGGAGGCATATACCTTAAGGCCTTATCAGCTGCTATCCTGAGTCAGCAGTCAACAAAAAACAAGCCTGTATATCCTACTTTATCTCACTGTATCTTCTGTGCCAAGTATAAGGTTTCTGGGACTGAGGATAAGTGAGTTGGCCTCAGGGTGAGGTCATGCTTCTCTGCAGGGACATCAGGAAAGGCAATGTTGAGAACATAGCTCAAAGTACCAACCTAGCCAATGTCCGTGGAGGTCCTGGACAGATTTTCTCAGTGGTCAGTAACTCAGTCCTCTCTGGAAGGATTCTCCCCGTCCACCGTGGCTCTAATGTTTCAGGGATCCAGAGCAGGAATGCTGAAGCAGACTCTCCCTTTGCCCAAGGCCCACCGGAATAGGAATCTCATTAGTGAGGGCATTAATGATTCTATATTAGCAACCATGGATAACAGGACAGCCCAAGGAAGGTATCAATGAGGTGACTAGATGCATAATTTTGTGACTATGACAGTGCTGGCAGAGCACCAGCAGAGCTAGTTCACAACAGAACCAACAGCTACCATTTATTGACTACTGTGTGCCAGGCACTAAACAGTTTACCTTGTGATAAGAAACAGGTGCCCAAAGAGATTTTTCCTTTTTCTTGATTTTCCCCTTTTATTAAATTACTAGAGGCCCAGTGCACGAATTCATTTACCAGTGGGGTCCCTT
Source organism: Myotis lucifugus (assembly GCF_000147115.1). Classification (NCBI taxonomy): domain Eukaryota; kingdom Metazoa; phylum Chordata; class Mammalia; order Chiroptera; family Vespertilionidae; genus Myotis; species Myotis lucifugus. Next base: position 4,710,740 of record NW_005871050.1, on the reverse strand, counting down.
GGCCTGGCCTGCAAGATTGGGCTGAAAACGGCTCTCTGACATCCCCGAGGGGTCCCAGATTGCGAGAGGGCGCAGGCCAGGCCGAGGGACCCCCACCAGTGCACAATTGGGGCTGGGGAGGGACGAGGGAGGTTGATCAGCCAGGGAGGGGCCACGGGAGGGCTCCAGGGAGTTTCCGACCTGTCTCGCTCAGTCCCTATCAGCCAGACCCCAGCAGCAAGGTAACCTACCGGTCAGAGCGTCTGCCCCCTGGTGGTCAGTGCATGTCATAGTGACTGGTTGAGTGGCCTTAGCATATCATTAGCATATTACACTTTGATTGGTTGAACGGCTAACTGGACAATCAGACACTTAGCATATTAGGCTTTTATTATATAGAATAATTTAGATCCAGTAAAATGATTCCTTTTCGGTGTGCAGTTCAAGCAGTTTTATCACACAATCACCACCAGATTAAGATGTGGAACATTTCCATCACCTCCAAAAGTTTCTCTATGTTCCTCCATAGTCAGCCCCCCAACCCTTAATCTGAGCTCCTGGCAACCACTAATCTGGTTTCTGTCTCTATAGCTAAGCAAAAGATTCTCAATACCTTATATTCTAAGTTCAGAGGGTCAGCAACTCTTAGGGCCAGACACCAGCCAACAGATCTTGCTGTGGAAAAACCAGCTTCCCAGTTGATATAAGAAGTCTAGTCTGGGGTGCGCAATGTTTCCTTTCCCCAAGTCAAGAGAGGGGAAACTCTAAGAGAATCACTCATAAAAATAGAGGTTGCTAAATGTGACCCACTGTCTTACTAAAATGAGAACTGGTGCCTATCTTTTCTCTGAAAGTTGCAAAGCTACCATACTGGCACTGTGCCTGATGCTGTTGGGGCATAGAGGAAAGTGCTATGGGAGAGATGGAGGTCTGGGGATCTTCCAGGCCGAGAAAGGGCAAGGGCAGGCTCCTCAGTTTCCTGATTCTTGAGGAGTAGATAAGATATATATGGCATGTGTCTGCATACCTGGGGAAAATTGTCCCAAAATGATAGATAAGATTGAGGTCCATGGTCTTGACAAAAACTATCACAATATGGGGGCAAAAAATTTCATACCTCAGCAGAATGTGGTATTATGCCTCCATCAGTGCTATAGCGCAGTTGAGCAATAAAACGAAACCATTTTATGTATGTATCCCAAAGAATTGAGGCAACTCAATAAACTGTTACATTTGCACTGCATCCATTAATCCTAAAAACATCCTATAGGTAGGTACTCTTATCATTCCTATTTTATAGATGAGGGAATTGAATATCAGAGAGTGCAAGTAATGTGTTCCAGGTCACAGAGCAGGTAAATAAATTACAGAACTGTGACTTGCCAAAAGGTCTGCTTGACTCTAAAACCTATGTTCCTTTCTTCTACACTGGAGTTCCTTATACGTGTGTGTCAGGGAGGAGGAGGAATCATCTTGTAGTAGCAATGAGATTCTAGTGGAGATTCCAGGGTGTCCACCATAATTGCTAGGTCCCTGTGTTTTTCCCACTTGCTGACCTTCCTCCCTCTTTAGCTAAGAGGGTCTTGGTTCCTCAGAATAATCCTGCGAATGTTCTATCTAGTTCATTCCCTACTCTAAGTTTAGGCCAACATGCTTCTTGTCTCTTCAGAGTAGGTTGGAAGCCCTCATCCTACTCTGACCACACACCCTATCCTAAAGCTGCCTCCTTATCTGGTACTTTAAAGCTACATCTGTCCCTTTGTGCTGTCCTTCCTCCTCACAGGAAGATCCTCACAGTCTATGTGGTTCCACTGAAGTAAACCACACCTTGCCCTGAAATCTGACATAAATGCTTCCCAAGCTTTCACCTCAGTATGAGGGCATAACTCAATACTGAGTTGGTAAGTTAAAAAATCATGTGCTGCATGATCTCACTCATATGTGCAATCTAATTAACAAAATAAAATGGATCCATGCTAGGGTCTTATCCGCAGCTGCAAGGGTTCAGGAATCTGGAGAAGGGCTGTGATGTAAATTAAATAAACTAGACATGAAATATAAATTTGGGAGGCATTTTAGGGGAGCCAGGGGAGGCTTAGCTCTAGTGACTAAGCTCCCCAAATCTCTGGACCTAGGGCTTTTTATTCACACATTTTGCCCTTTAGCAAAGCAGATATACATATCAAAGGTAAGGTTTGGTAAACAGTAAAGGATTATAAGGTTGGGGGAACTGCTCTCAGCTGTCTGGAAGCAGGCAATAACATGCAGATCTTCAGCCCTGCTGAAAGTGTCCATCGGCCTTCTGAGGAACTTCTAGAATTTTATTATGCCCTGCTGGAATTAGCCTCCAGCAGATCCAGAGACATGGAGGCATGGAACAGAGTGTAAAATCTGGGAGGGAAGGTGCGGGAGGGAGGGAGGTAATCAACCAAAGAACTTGTATGCATATATGCATAAGCCATGGACACAGACAATAGGATGGTGAAGGCCTGGGGTGGGGGGCAGAGGTGGGCTGGGGGAGTTAATGGGGGGGGGACAAATGTAATACTTTCAACAATAAAGATTTTTACAAATAAAATTTGAAAAAATTATGTGCTGCCTGGCCGGCATGGCTCAGTGGTTGAGCATCGACCCATGAACCAAAAGGTCTCTGGTTCAAAAAAAAAAGAGGTCACTGGTTGGAATCCCAGTCAGGGCACATACCCAGGTTGCAGGTTCATTCCCCAGGAGAGAGGTGCATGCAGGAGGCAGCTGATCAATATTTATCTCTCATCGATGATTCTCTCTCTCTATCCCTTTCCCTTCCTCTCTCTCTCTCTAAAAATCAATAAAACCATATATTTTTTAAAATCATGTGCTACCCAACCCTGGATAGTGTGGCTCCGTGATTAGAGCATCAGTCCACACACCAAAGGGTAACTGGGTTGCAGGTTCCAACCCGGTCTGGTCCCATTCGGGAGGCAATAGTTCAATGTGTCTCTCTCACATTAATGCCTCTCTCTCTCTCTCTCTCTCTCTCTCTCTCTCTCTCTCTCTCTTCCTCCCTCCCTCCTTCTTTCCTTCTCTCTAAAAATCAACTGGAAAAATATCCTCTAGTGAGGATTTTTTTAAAAATATATTTTATTGATTTTTTACAGAGAGGAAGGGAGAGGAATAGAGAGTTAGAAACATCGATGAGAGAGAAACACTGATCGGCTGCCTCCTGTACACCCCCTACTGGGGATGTGCCTGCAACCAAGGTACATGCCCTTGACTGGAATCGAACCTGGGACCCTTCAGTCCGCAGGCCGATGCTCTATCCACTGAGCCAAACCGGTTAGGGCGGCATTTCTAGTGAGGATTTTTTAAAAATCATATGCTACCCAGTTTATGTACAGAACAAAACTGTTCCATGATAGAAAACAATAACCTTGAACAGATGGTGACTGTAGCCCTAGAAGAGAAAGAAATTTCCTCCCTAAGCTTCTTGCTACATGGGTTATAATTTACTAAAGTACTTACAAGAATTTCGTTAATGTCAGTACTAAAATTCCTTTCTTAAGAGCATTCTCATAATGAATAGCAAACACTCAGCATTCATTTGTGAAGATTTTAAACCAGGATCAACACCATCCTTTAAACTCATCCAGTTTCACAGGTGCTGCCAAAGCAATGCAAAAAATTGTCTCCTCGGGATTCATTAGGCCTGATTTTCTGTGTTGAAAGATGGTTGCTAAGAAATGCAATTAAACCTTGTTAGGTTCATATAAATTTTCAAAATGGTATAGTCACTATTTATAATCTCTTTTACTTTAATATATTGACCAATCCAAGTCCTCTTAATGCTAGAGGTCTGTTTTCTTCAGCTTGCATTTTTAAATAACAAGGTGATTTTATTCAATGATGATACTTTCTAGCTAGTTGGGTCACTTTAGAATATGGCATCATTTCAAAAAATGTAAGAACAGAAGGAATGCAAATGGGAGTCAACACTCAAGTTTGTATAGTCCAGGATTCTGCTGCTGATGCAGTGGTAGAAAAGGATAAGTGCCCTCCTTTAGTATCAGCCCCCCAAAAGTCAAGGATGTCCCCAGACATCTTTAGATTTCTTTACTACTCTACCAAGCTCCCAAGAATTTATGCAAATAATTTTAAGTTATCACATGTTGAGCTAAAACATTTGGGTGGCAAAATTGACCAGAATTATGTCCACTTCCATTCTCCTGGCTATTAACTGGCTTTGACACATTGCCTCACTGTGATGTTGGGTTTCTGGATACTCATTGCTGATGGATTTTCTTACTTTGACATTTGTCTTTGCCAGTTCAGGCTGCTTAACAAATACCTGGGTGACTTAAACAACAAACATTTATTTCTCAAAGTTCTGGAATCTGAAAGTCCAGGATCAGTATGACTGGGTTCTTGATGAGAGCTCTCTCTCTGATTATGTGCTCACATGGTCTTTTCTTGGAGAGGAGAGAAGAGGAGAGGAGAGGGGAGGGGAGGGGAGAGGAGAGAAGAGGGAAGAGGAAGGGAGAGGAGGAGGGAGGGGAGGGGAGGGGAAAGGAGAGGAGAGAGAGGGGAGGGGAGGGGAGGGGAGAGAAGGAGGGGTCTCATGTCTCTTCCTCTTTTTATAAGGGCATTAATCTCATAGTGGCCCCATCCTCGTAAGCTAATTTAACCCCAATTACCTCCCAAAGGCCCCACCTCCAGATACCATCATATTGACGATTTGGGGACCTTAAACATAAGAATTTGGGTGGGACACAAACATTCAGTCCATAGAAACATATTGCTGTCCTGTCTCCATCTTCAGCTTCTCTGTCTTCCATTACCTATGAGTACTGGCTTTGGTGAATGACCAGCTTTTTTCAACCTCCTTCTCTTTCTTTCTTTTTAAAAAATCTATTTTTATTGATTTCAGAGAGGAAGGGAGAGGGAGAGAGAAATAAAAACATCAAATATGAGAGAGAATCATTGATCAGCTGCCTCCTGCACTCCCCACACTGGAGATGGAGCCCACAACCCAGGCATATGCCCTGACAAGGAATCAAACCCTGACCTCCTGGTTCATAGATTGACACTCAACCACTGAGCACACCGGCTGGGCTCAACTTCCTTTTCAATATAACTGAAAGTAAATGGACATTGGCACTTTGGGGAAGCACTGGGGGAATGTTTATTATACATACTTGCAGTGGCATTATGGAATTCTCCAAGAGCATCAAGCCTTCCTTTTAATTGCTGGACTCTAGATCTGTGAATAAATTTAGATTAGAAACTGGATGAAGGATCATGATTTTCCATTGTAGTGGATGACATTAGCCCTTTATTCCCCAGCTGTAAATTTCTAGGGAGTACACAAATCAACTGTTACCCTAGTTGGCTGCCCATCTCTCTTGTCCCCAAGAATACAATGCCTATTAACCATTGCTAGAGATGTCTGCAGGTGAAGGCATTCTGGCTGCTACTCCAACCTTGTGTCCTATATTAGTCTGCTCGGGCTTCCATGACAAAGAACCTCAGACTAGGGGGCTTAAACAACAGAAATTTATTTTCTCACAATTCTGGAGGCTAGAAGTCCCTTACCAGGACATTAAATTCTGAGTGCACCTATGTCAATGAGTTCTCCCCTTTCCACTCTTAAATTCGCCCCCTGGCCAAACCTGATTATCCAAGCATCCTAAGGTACAGGCACTTCCAATCTTAGCCCCAGGCCCAAGCCCAAAGCTGCGCATTCCCTGTTACACTCAGTGAATAATGAAAAGTCAGCTGGGAAACCACTATTTATGGAAAATTCAAGGGCTTCTCAGGGATTCTCAAGAGGAAACTATGGACCCCTAAGTACGGGGGCGGGGGGGGGGGGTGCTTGATATCATGATGAAGTAGGACATGTCTATGGGAAGGCTTTGGTTGCCTGGCTTGCTTCAGTAGTTTCTGACCCACAGCTGAATTGCTTATCTTCCCTCGACTCTGTTAATCTTGGTCCTCTTGCTGGTTGTACTACCTTCTCCCACTCATCTTAAGTCCTCTTCATGCTCACCCTCTTATTGATCCCCCAAAGAGAGTAAATAAATCCATTCTGCCCCCTGGACTCTCACTTCAATGGGTCCCCTCTTTTCCAACTGGAGGACCTTGCCCCCAATTCCAATCACCTGCCCTCTTTAGCCCTCTGATTGTAGAGGCTCTGCCATAAATGCCCAACCAATCCTGGAACCTATTTTCCTCTTCCTGCTATTGGTGTTGCTCTGTCTTACAGCAGCTGAGAGCATATTGTCACATGATAAGAACTGTCACATTTAGAATTTCAGAACCTTTGTTGTACTCAGAGATATGGTGAGCCTTACATTGGGCCCTAGAATTAAGATTGCACTAATATCTGCTGTGCAGCCTGAGTGGAGGGCATCATTATTTACTCACCCCAACACAGACAATTATTGAATGAGCCACCAGGGGGCAACAGCTGCTCTGTTTTAGTAAATTCTAAATATAAAAGAGAAATAATAATAATAATAAATAAATATTATAATTCATTTTTCCTTCCTACATGTTTTACACAGGCATGATTATGCAATTGTTTGTGGGAAATAAAAAAGCCATGTGACTCTGAAGTGATGATTGGGTCTTTGATCCTTGCTCAGGGGCCCTTCCCACTCCATTCTTCTTTTGCATTAATGGTGACACTAACCTCCAGGGATGATCAAGGCATTCCTCTCCCTGGCCTGCCTGGGCCTTATAACATGCGGTATCTACTGCTTCTGTGCTCCCTGCTGTATTTGGTAGAAAACTTGGTATCTACATATTATGGGCCAAATTGTATCCTTCCCCCCAAATTCATATATTGAAGTCCTAACCCCTAGTACCTATGACTCAGAGATAGGGCCTTTAAAAAGTGCTTAAGGTTAAATGGGATCATTAAGATGGGCCCTAATCCAGTCTGACTGATATCCTTAGAAGAATTCTGGACACACAGAGAGACATCAGGGATGCACAAAGGGAAGATTGTGTGAGGACACAATGAGGAGGCCATGTACAAGCCAAGGAGAGAGGCCTCAAAAGAAACCAACCCTACTGACACCTTGGTCTCCAACTTCTAACTTCCATAACTGTGAGGAAATAAATTTCTGTTGCTTAAGCCACCCAGTCTGTGGTATTTTGTTATGGCGGTCCAAAAAGACTAATATACTACATGATGTTAACATTTTCTGTTCTCTCTCTCTATATAAATCTATGTGTGGGTATATGTACATTACACATATATGTATAATAAACAATATATAATTATGTGATATAATGTGCATACATATAATATACACATACTATATACATTATATACTATAATATGTATACATATAATATAATACATATAATACATGTATACTATAATATAATACATATACCCATACATATATTACATAGTTATAATTTGCTATGGTTTTGTATCCTGATCTTTTCAACAATTTTGTATCATATTAAACTTATACTGCTAAAAATTTCTCACAAAACATGTTTTTTAATATATTTTTTAATTGATTTCAGAGAGGGAGAGATAGAAACATCAATGATGAGAGAGAATCATTGATTGGCTGCCTCCTGCACATCCCACACTGGGGATCAAGCCCACAACCCAGGCATGTGCCCCGACTGGGAATCAAACCGTGGTCTCCTGGTCCATAGATCGATGCTCAACCACTGAGCCAAGCTGGCTGGGCCAAAATGTAATTTTTAATGTTTGCATATCTAAGTGTGGATCTACCATAATATATCAAATATTCCTAAGTTGGAAATATTAATTTGTTTCTAACTATTTTGCTATTTTAAGGAACATTGTACTACACCTTTCCCTACATATGTTGATCTGCTTTTGTGCTCATACTTTAAGTTAGATTTCTAGAAACTGAATTGTATCAAAGGCATGAACATTCTCAGATTGTTTTCCAGAATGACTATATCAATTTCCACTTCTGCTAATAATAGAGTGTAAGACAATTCATATCATTACATCCCCACTAAAAGTAATCTTTCAATAATCACTGTATCTGGTAAGCAAAAAGCATATCTACTAATTAATTTCATTTCCATTTCTTTGCCAATAAGGTGTAGGCTTTTTCATATTTTCCTTATTTATATGAGGTCTTTATTTTTTTTAATTTCTCTGTACTTTCTTTTTTTAAAATATATTTCATTGATTTTTTTACAGAGAGGATGAGAGAGGGATAGAGAGTTAGAAACATCGATGAGAGAGAAACATTCATCAGCTGCCTCCTGCACACCCCCCACTGGGGATTTGCCCGCAACCAAGGTACATGCCCTTGGCCAGAATCGAACCTGGGACCCTTCAGTCCGCAGGCCGACGCTCTATCCACTGAGCCAAACCGGTTAGGGCTATATGAGGTCTTTATTAATTGAACACAGTAAACATTTGTAATGTTCTGGAAAATATTTTCTCAATTTTTTTCAGTACATTTCTTTTGACATGTATAAACTTCAAAATGTTAACTCATCAAAACTATTAGTGTTTATTTTTTTAGTTATGTTGTCATTATACTTGAAAAAAATTTCCCAGAGACCATATACAAATTCACCTTATTCTCTTACACTTTCTTTAGGTTAAACATTTTAATTGCTTCATGACAGACATACAGAAATGAACACAAGTCTTAAGGGTATAGTACATGAATTTTCAAGCCTGTCTGTATAATAAGCAGATCCCAAATTGAGAAACAGCATATTACCAGCACCTCAGAAGTCCCACTCGGGCCTCTTTCCAGTCACTACCCACTGAGAGTAACCACTATTCTTACTTCTAACACGACAATTTGCATGTTTTTTTTACCATTATAGAAATAGAATCAGACCATATGTATTCTTATATATTTGTCATCTTTTGCTCAATATTATTTTTGTGGGAGTGATTCATAACCTGTCCATTTATCCTAATGCTGTTTAATATTCCATTATGTGATTATATATAATTTATCTATTCATTTTACTTTTCATGGGCAACTGAATAAGTTTCCTGTTTTGGGGTATTACAAAGTGTGCTCCTATGAATATTCTTGAACATGTCTGCTGTAAACATATGCACGTATTTTCTGTTAGGTATAGACCTTGAGTAGAATTGCTGATTACAGGGAATTCATTTGTTCAGATTTTCAAGTGTTTCAAAAGTGCTTG
>NW_005871050.1:4695303-4701427 GCF_000147115.1 Myotis lucifugus | reverse complement strand
CGTAGGTAAACACCAGAGCACCGCTGCCGCAAACAACCATTCAAAAATACAACTAAAAGACCGAAACGGACATCACCCCAGAACCACAGGAAGGCCTGCCGAAGAGAGACTCCTACAACTAGAAGGAAAGAGAACAGCAAACCGAGGCTCAGAGGTGGCGCAGTGTGGAAAATACAAAGGTACCGAGGTGCGCGCAAAAGCGGGCTGGTGGCTGAGGGCCGCGGTTGTCGTTTTCGGTCGGGAGTGAGTCTCAGACTCTGGGCTCCCAGATCCGGGCGAGTCTCCTAGGGACCCAGACTCAAACGGGAGAAGCGGGATTATCCCGGCATCAGTTGGAACCTGAGGGCAGCTTTCTCTCCGAGGTTTGCAGCGGCTGCCGGGGTTCTGAGAAGCAGAGCCTCTGGGAACGGGACTGAGAGCGGCCATAACTGCTCCCTCCGCCCGCCCTGTTGATCCCACCCCGCCCAAGCCCTGCGCACAGCCATTTGCCGATCGCCTCAGGCAAAGGCTGGATTAGCGCCTCCCCAGAAGACAGACGTTTTCCACACAGCTGATTCCTACAGCCAGTCGGCCTGGTGGTCAAATCCCTCTAGTGTTAACTACAACAATTAAGGCTTGGCTAGAACAAGACTGCGCACAAAGACCACAAGGGGGTGCACCAAGAAAGCATAAAAGATGCGGAGACAAAAAAACATGACAGAAATGGAAGATATGGAGCTAAGAATCACAATTTTGAGGGCTTGCTATAAACTTGAGCAGAGCCTCACGAAAACTAATGAGACCCTCGATGCTATGATAAAGAAATTAGAAAGTAAGCATACACGGACTGAAATAAAGAATATTATACCCAATAGCAGACCAGAGGAGCACAAGAATCAAACCAAAGATTCGACAAAAAACACCCAACTGGAAAAGCAAAATGAAAAAAGAATCTGAAAGTGTGAAGATAGTGTAAGGAGCCTCTGGGACAGCTTCAAGCGCACTAATATCAGAATAATAGGGGTGCCAGAAGATGAGAGACAGCAAGATATTGAAAACCTATTTGAAGAAATAATGGCAGAAAACTTCCCCCACCTGGTGAAAGAAATGGACTTACAGGTCCAAGAAGCGAAGAGAACCCCAAACAAAAGGAATCCAAAGAGGACCACACCAAGACACATCATCATTAAAATGCCAAGAGCAAAAGACAAAGAGAGAATCTTAAAAGCAGCAAGAGAAAGAGACTCAATTACCTACAAGGGAATACCCATACGACTGTCAGCTGATTTCTCAACAGAAACTTTGCAGGCCAGAAGGGAATGGCAAGAAATATTCAAAGTACTGAATACCAAGAACCTACAACCAAGATTACTTTATCCAGCAAAGCTATCATTCAGAATTGAAGGTCAGATAAAGAGCTTCACAGATAAGGAAAAGCTAAAGGACTTCATCACCACTAAACCAGTATTATACGAAATGCTGAAAGGTTTCCTTTAAGAAGAGGAAGAAGAAAAAGGTAAAGATACAAATTGTGAACAACAAACATGCATCTATCAACAAGTGAATCTAAGAATCAAGTGAATAAATAATCTGATGTACAGAATGAACTGGTGATTACAATGAATCAGGGACATAGAAGGGGAATGGACTGACTATTCTTCGTGGGGGGAAAGGGGAATGGGAGATGCGGGAAGAGAATGGACAAAAATCGTGCACCTATGGATGAGGACAGTGGGTGGGGAGAGACGGCGGAGGGTGGGGCGGGAACTGGGAGAAGGGGAGTTATGGGAAAAAAAGAGGAACAAATGTAATCTGAACAATAAAGATTTAATTTAAAATAAAAAATAAAAAAAATAAAAAAAAAATAAAGAATGCTTTATATACCCCGGACAAAAATCCTTTGTTAGATATATGTATTGCAAATATGTTCTTATTATGTGAATTGCCTTTAACTCTATTAATGCTGCCTAACTGCTCCTGGAACATATTAACATGTTTTCCTCTTCCTGTTGGTGTTTCTGTGGGTCCTATGTCAGCTGAGAGCATATTATGTCATACAGTCAAAGGTAACAATTACAGTTCCACAAGACCACTCCTCTATGATGCAAAAATTTGTCCTACCAAAGAATTTGTGAATCTTGAAAGTATTGCTTTCGGGTTAAAGCCTCCAAAAAAAGGGGGGGGGCGGGGATTAAAGCCTACAGTGGCATATGCTCTTCAATCTGAGCAAATGACAACATTCCTCCCTCAGACAAAAGGCAGACAATTACTGAATGAGCCACCAGGGGGCAAAGCTGCTCTAGTTTAGTATATTCTAATCCCATTTCTTATTAAAAGTGTTAACATTTGGAAAATAAAGATAAACCAGGAAACATGTCCTACTTCGTCATGATATCAAGCCCCCCACCCCCCAAGTTCTTAGGGATCCATAGTTTCCTCTTGAGAATCCCTGAGAAGCCCTTGAATTTTCCATAAATAGAAGTTTCCCAGCTGACTTTTCATTATTCACTGAGTGTAACAGGGAATGAGCAGCTTTGGGCTTGGGCCTGGGGCTAAGATTGGAAGTGCCTGTACCTTAGGATGCTTGGATAGTCAGGTTTGGCCAGGGGCGAATTTAAGGGTGGAAAGGGGAGAACTCATTGACATAGGTGCACTCAGAGTTTAATGTACTGGTAAGGGACTTCTAGCCTCCAGAATTGTGAGAAAATAAATTTCTGTTGTTTAAGCCCCCTAGTCTGAGGTTCTTTGTCATGGAAGCCCGAGCAGACTAATATAGGACACAAGGTTGGAGTAGCAGCCAGAATGCCTTCACCTGCAGAAATCTCTAGGTTGACCACAGAAGATAGAGACCTTCACCCTGATTAAGAATGATTATTAGCAAATAGAAAGAGGAGGGAAATTTTAGGACTATAGAGCAATACAATCCTTAAGAGCCATTTGTAAGTTTTCCATCACAGGAGAACAAAAGACCAGTAAAAATTTGCTGGATACTAGGAGTCAGACCATGTAAGGAATTGAAACTGTCCTGAAGACACCAGATTGCACACCTGAATTCCCTCAGCATTCCAAGCCCACCAGTTCAGCCCCCAGATGCACTAACACAAGAGCTTCCCGCCAGTGACTGCATATAAGGATGAAACTCTGGCTCCTGGGTGCTGCCATCATAGACCCAATGTCCCCTTGGCTCGGTGCTGTGCAGCTCTTCCCTTTGGATATCCCATTCCCCATCCCCTTTCATTAAATTAATTCATTTTTTAAAACCACCATCTGAGATGGCTATTTAGCCTGCCCACCTGCAACAATGCTAACCTTCCACGTTAACTTTTCAGTACCTCGACATTCTCTTATAAAACAGTCCACTTTGTGCGCAGACACCCATGATGGGCCCTTTGTATCACCCCCCTGGGACTTGGATGCATAGGGACTGGCATAAGCATTATACAAACGCTCTGGCTACTACTTTTATAGTGAACTAGAGGCCCGGTGCACAAAATTCATGCATGGGGGGGGGTCCCCTCAATCCGGCCTGCACCCTCTCCAACCCGGGACCCCTTGGGGGATGTCCGACTGCCTGTTTAGACCCTCTCACAATCCTGGACCACTGGCTTCTAATCGCTCACCTGCCTGCCTGCCTGGTCGCCCCACCAGCCTGATCACCCCTCACTGCTCCCCTCTGCCAGCCTGGTCGCCTCTAACTGCCCCCCCCCAGCCTAGTCATTCATCACTGCCCCCCTGCCAGCCTAATAACCCCCAACTGCCCCCCTCTGCTGGCCTGGTTGCCCCTAACTGCCCCCCCCCCGCCAGCCTGGTCACCCCCAACTGTCCCCCCTGCTGGCCTGGATGCCCCCAACTGCCCCCCCCTGCCGGCCTGGTCACCCCATGCAGCCTGCTTGTTCAGTCCTTTGGTCATCCCTCACTAACCCCCTGCCGGACTGGTTGTAAGGCAGCCATCTTGTGAGGGTTAATTTGCATATTACCTCTTTATTATATAGGATAATAAAGTGCCTTGTCTCTGATTTTATAGCCTTATGTCTTCTGCCAGTATCCATGAAACAATAATAAGCTAACTTGAAAGTTTGTAAGTAGAATAAAATCTCAATAAAACTGTCAGCATAGTGCTTGACAGTTTTGCAGATATGGATGGGAGGCTGACCGAGAGGGAATTTCTGGAAGAGAAAGGATGAGGGCCCACACAAGCCAGGTTAGGGAATGTGAGAAGACTTTCTGGGATCCAGTAGGGAATGCTCCTGCACAAATGGTGGGCAAGTGAGAAGGTGTAAAGAATCTGCCACTAAAATAATAATAATAATAACAAACAAATAAATAAAAGAATCTCCTACTGTCCTACCTGTTAGTGAATGTTAGAGGCTAAGTGGTGAGACATAGGATTGAAACAAGCCACCTGATTGATACCTCAGTTGTTTCTCCTCTCTCTCTCTCTTTTTAATTCTTTATTGTTTAAAGTATTACATATATCTCCTTTTTCCCCCATTGACCTCTCCCCAGCCGTTCCCACTCCTTAGCACATGCCGTCACCCCGCTACTCTCTGTGTACCTGGGATTATGCTTATACTCCTCTCTCTCTTTACCAGTAGCTACCATCTCAAGGGAAATGTAGCCACATACGTAGGCTATTTAGCTTCTAGGCAATAGTTCTCCTCAACCACCTACTTTTCTTGTGACTTAGTATCCATTTCAGAAGTCACCATTCTCTAGGGCAGTGGTCGGCAAACTGCGGCTCGCGTGCCACAAAATACCACAAAATTCCACAAAATACCACGTGTGGGCACGCATGTACAGTGCAATTGAAACTTCGTGGCCCATGCGCAGAAGTCGATATTTTGTGGAAGAGCCACACTCAAGGGGCCAAAGCACCGCATGTGGCTCGCAAGCCGCAGTTTGCCGACCACTGCTCTAAGGCATTTTCAATTATCACACAAAAATTCACCCAGGCTTTGTTATAATATTCCTCCACTGGGTATCTTAGTCTTTCCCCCTTTTGTTGAAATATAATTGACATACATTACTGTATGAGTTTCAGGTATACAGCATAAAAGTTTGACTTACATATATTGTGAAATGATTACCATAATAAATTTGGTTAACATCCATCATCTCACGTGGATACAATAAAAAGAAATGGGGAAAATTTTTCTCCTTGTAATGAGAACTCTTAAGATTTACTTAACAATTTTTCTATTTATCATACAACAGTGGTTAACTATAGACATCATGCTGTACATTACACCCCTAATACTTATTTATCTTGTAACTGGAAGTTTGTACCTTTTGACCACCTTCCTCAATTCCTCCCACCCTCATCATAAATCTGAACTTTTTCTGAGTTTTTTTTTTTACCTTACTTCTAGATCCTTCTCCTCTGCTTAAGTAAAGGACAAAATGTTATCATAACAATGACATTATCATGACAATGAACAGCCATCCCTAGGGACCTAGTTAAAAGGAAATATGACTATGGTAGGTGAGTCAAGGGAGTCACCAAAGCTGAAATAAACGGTGTCAGAAATGAGGATGTATAGCTTTAGGTAATGAAAAATATTAGAAGTTCACTTGTTGAGCCCAAGTGGGCAGCCACTCCAAATTGAAAATGAAAAGTCTTGTTTACTGATGCAGAGCTGCTCTCTCCCTCCAAACCCCTCTCAATGCCTTCCTTCCTCTACCAGGATTTCAACTGGTTTAAAGAACAAGAAAGAAAAATACCATAAGAACTCACTCATTTATGGATAATAAAGAACATTATAACCTGATGAACAAAAAGATAGATACAGAGGCAGAGAAGCATCGAGCAGACTGTCAAAGTACAGCGGGAAGACTGGGGAGGGTTGGGGGGTGGGAGGGGGGTAAGAGATCAACCGGAGGACTTGTATGCATGCATATAAGCATAACCAATGGACACAAGACACTGGGGGTAGGGGGGCATGTGCCAGGGGGTAGGGGCGGCCAGGGAAAGGTCAATGGGGAAAAAAAGGAGACATATGTACTATTATTTGTAATACTTTAAACAATAGATAAAATTTTTTTTTAAAAAAAGAACAAGAAAGAGCATGCAGGGAAACTTGCATTGGGAGGCACTTAAAACTTTTATGACTGCTAGAAACAGGCATTCAAGTCACCATCCTGCCTG
>NW_005871050.1:4632862-4695009 GCF_000147115.1 Myotis lucifugus | reverse complement strand
TGACAGGGTTTGAATAAAATTCTCAAGCAAAGGACAATAGTTAAGTGACATTGTGGATGGGGCCCTCTGTGCCAATTCAACCTACTGTTGTGAAAATGTATAAGGAAATGGGTATGTTAAATGCTTGTACTATAAAAGCTCATAAAGTGTCAGAGAGTTCTCCCACTCAGGGCACTGACACAAGTACAGAAGTTCTAGCTGGACCAACTTCCCTGATAATTGTTACTAGTGTGTGTTTGTGTGTGTGTGGCAGCATTTAGTGTGAGTGCCTTTATCCTCTGATGTACAAATCTTCCACTGTGTAGGTGATGTCCTGGTGGTTGACTGTCATAACTCCAGATTAACAACTCTAGCTATAGTGTTATCACACTTTGCTCAATGGGTAGAACTTAAGGCTCTTCTCATAAGTGTGGCCAATCCTCCATTTAATGAAACTTGTTACATTTTTACTGACCTTGGGGCTGTTGCCAATGGCTTTGCCATTTGATCTGCCACTTGAAAGACCACAGACTGAAGATTAAAGACATCTCTTTTGGGGATCATAAACTAGAAATAAAGTGTGGGTGCTGATGGTACTATCTGGTTCACTCACAGAGATGTCCACAGTAAAGGTCTGTTCTCTAATGAGACCATCTAAAATCAAACTACTGATCAAGCCTGCACTGCCCAGATTGCCATCACACATGGCAACACATTTGCTATCAGGGGCTGGGCACAAAGTAAAGAACTCTGATTCTGGTGCAGAAGCCATTACTACATTCCAGACTTGTGACTCTTGCCCAACGTTGGTCTGTTTGTCTTACAACAAAGGCCACATTACTGAGTATTGACCATCCTTGCTCCTGACAGATTGATTACATTAGACCTTTGACTGTCCCCTTCAGTGCTATTGATGGTGTCATCACTTTTGATATTTTTTGAGGTTAAGTATTGCTGTTCCAGTCTGATCAGCTGACTCCCACCACACCATTGTGGCTTCTGTGAGTCTTATCTGTATCATGTTTTCATCTCTCCAACCCGTTTGCAGCCAGAAAAGCTGTTCTCAAGATCTGGAAAAAATTATTTATTACCCGTACCTCTGACCAATCAGCTCCCAGCACATTCTGAACCTCTAATCCACAGTGTCTTATGATTTTGCCCTACATAATATATAACCTAAACACCATTCTCAAGGAGTGCCGGCTTTATGTTATCCTGGATAGTACCATTCATCAAAATATTTCTCCATTTCACTTCTCAATGTTTAGTTCTGCTAGTACTGGGTGGATGAACTCTTTCTTCTCTATGTAACATGATCCTAAAAATGTCACTTTAATCATAATATATATTTATAATATTTTACAATCAGTAAAACAATATTGAAAAATTAAAAAATTTAGCCCTAGCCGGTTTTGCTCAGTGGGTAGAGTGTTGGTCTGCAGACTGAAGAGTCCTGGGTTTGATTCTGGTCAAGGACACATGTCTGGGTTGTGGGCTCGATCCCCAATGAGGGGCGTGCAGGAGGCAGCCGATTAATGATTCTCTCTCATCATTGATGTTTCTATCTCTCTCTCCCTCTCCCTTCCTCCCTGAAATCAATAAAAATATATTAAAAGAAAAATTAAGAAATTTAGAAAAGTTGCTCAGCTTCATTGATAATTTTTAAAATGCAAATAAGAATAATTAAACATAATTATTGATATCATATTGGGAAAAATTCCAAGATGAACACACAATGTTATATAGAGCCCTAGTCTCTATAAACTTTTTTGATGGACCACATGTATTATTAGTAAAACTTTTTGACCTGGCACATTAAATATATGTCTACATGATTGTTTTTATGAATAAAGATGGGATCATATTATTCATACTCTTCTGCTACTTGTAAATTCATGTGTACAATGATGTTCACTAAAATTTTTGGCATAGAAAAAATTCAAAATATTCAGAATGTCCATCAAAAGGGAACTAGTTAATTATTTAAAATTTTTAGTCAACATATATAGGTGTGATAATCAGTTGCCAAAGAGAGTGAGGCAGGTGGATATTACTGACATAAGAGCAAGAGCAATATATCAACATCAAGTCTGAAAATATATACAGGAAACAGAATTGTTTTCACAGTGGGGGGTGGAGGGTTGGGTGTGAAATGTGAAGTTATGCAGGGAATTTGCTTTCCATTGTTCTAATTGTTTGTGCTGTTGACAATTTGTAAAAACTTGTTTGTGTAACTTTTCCCATTAGAACAAGCATGTCAAACTCAAAGGCTAACATGGGCCAAATAAACAAGGTTTAAGTTTATGTGGGCCACAAAAAAAGCCTCAATTTTCATAGAAATGTGGGTTTATTTTGATAGAGACATACTGAATACAAAGGGCTGAAATAAGTAATTGTTAACATAAAGTAATAGAGCATTTTAATAAATATTAATATTTTTTCTTGAACATTAACTTACCAGACACTGAATAACTGGACAAATTAATAAGTGTAATGCAAATAAACCTATTTTTCTTGTTCTCCAAAAGTGAAATATTTCCTGTTGTGCACACCAAACAAGTCAGTCCAAGACTAATGACGTGGCAATGGGCTGCTAAAACATTCACTGCTAGTATTAGTGGAGAGAAGTGGTGCGCCTGCTCATAAGGCGTGTAAGGGAAATGAATGCAACACGATTATAGTGATCAGTCATTAGCGAATGTTGTATTAATAATTATGTATAACAGGATATTATAAAAATTAAGTTACAAAATTTTTATTAAAACGTTTCTTACATACTGTTATATTGGCTGGGCTGCAAAAATATTCTTTGTGGGCCACAAGTTGGACATGCTTGCATTAGAAGAATCCTAAAGATCTAAAACAAAACCAATAAGTCGTTTGAATATCATTACAACAATGCATTTTAAAGTTGAGAAAATTAGTAGGTTTTTGTATATTTGTATTAGCCCATAGTTGGGGATTAGAAAAGTTCCTAAAGGGATTTGAGGCAACGAGAAATGGGTTCACGCTTCCAAGCGCCTCAAAATTGTGCTTATGAGGGACATTTTCTAATGTTTTAAGCAAGTTTCATTTTGCTTCCGTTAAAATGTAAAAATTTTTAAAAATGAAAATCGACTACCAGCTTCAGAAAGCTAGATCACCCGGATAAGCCACGCGCCCCTCCCCCTTCCATCTTGCTTCCCTACACCACCTCCACCTTTCTCCAGTTCCCCCCTCCCCGTCCTGAGGCTCCCGTGATCTCTGGCGCCCCGTCCAGCCCCATCCCTAGGGTCCCCAAACTTTGTCAAGAGGGTTCCCGAGATTGCCTTGCCTGGAGTGCTGCAGGGGAAGGAGGGTAGCCCAGTTGGCCTTCCGCAAGGATTCTCCCCAGTGTCCACCCCTCCATTGGTCGGTTGGTGTGTTCCAAGAGCTGGCTGGAGACCCTGAGCTCTGGGTACTGTATGGGACGCCTGATCAACAGCAGCAGCGGCTGCAGCCCTGTCGCGTCTGGCGGTGCGACTGTCGCGCTGGGCCGGGCCCCGACTCCTATGGCGCCTTCTACAAGGGGTTCACGCTGCTCACCTTCTTTGACCTGGCCTGGCGGCTGCGCATGAACTTTCCCTACTTCTACATCGTGGCCTCCGTGATGTTCAACGTCCGCCAGGGAGTACATATTTAGGTTAAGTAACTTTGTGGCATTTGCGGACCTTCCTCAGGATGACTAACTTCCACCCATCAGCTCACCCGCCCTAAAGCAAAGCCACCAGCTCGGCTGGCTGCACTCATAGACTTGCCGGTTTGTCTTTCCAGTGCCTCATCTTTTAATATAAATGGGCTCTAGAAATCAGTATTTACGGAAAGCCTTCAAAATAACCAAAAACACCCTAAGATATACTAGTAACTGTAAGTTGACTGGCAAGGAACTGGATAATTCAAGGAACAGAAAAGAAATTAAAAATCTGAAAAACCTCAGAAATATGAGAAATTCTTGCAACCATTAAACAAAAACAGCATGACCTTTAGGAAATGACAATGAGCACAGGATGCTTTAAAAGAAAAAAAAAAGAAGAAAGACTATTAGCCACTTAAATAAAGGTCAACTGTGCAAGAATGGTCCAAATCAGAAGCCAAACTTCAAAATTAGAATAATAAGTAAATAGATTTCCAGCTGAATGAAATGAATTCTAAGCAGTAGACAGATGGAGTTAGAATGTGGAGAAATTAATGACATGATCTGAAAGTTTCATCCACAAAGAAAAAGACAATGGTAAACAGAAACTACAGGGAAACAAACATTTCAAATTGTACAAGGAAAGCATGCTTCACATATGAAGCAACTTCAGATGTGGCCTGGTTTGAACAGTTGCCAGGAGTGTGAAAAAAGAAATCTGCTTGAGCACTGGCACATGAATCAAGATTGTAATCACAGATGAGAAAACCCAGTCATAGCATTAGACTTTGCTATTCAGTGAACAATATTTAGATGATTATTACAATGGAAATATTAGTTATGGTTTTCCATTTTTGGAGTAAATCTCACAGGGAAAACATAATTACAGTTATGGAACAGAATGGACCATAACCAACTTGACAGTACTGGCAGAGCAGAGAAAATGAAATAGTGGCGTTATGCTCATGAAGTGGGAAGCCTAGATAGGGTGTAGTTCAAAGGACATGGGTGAGATCACTTATCACTTTATATCCTATCTAATAAAGACAGAATATGCAAATTTACTGTCACTTTCACAACAAAGATGGTGGCGCCCACAGCCAATAAGGAGGGAATATGAAAATTGATGCAACAAAGATGGTGGAGAAACCAAGATGGCGGCATAGGTTAACGCCGGAGTTTGCTGCCTCGAACAACCACTTCAAAAATACAACTAAAAGACGGAATGGACATCATCCAGAACCACAGGAAGGCTGGCTGAGTGGAAGTTCTACAACTAGGAGGAACCGAGAATCAGAGGAGGCGCAGTGCTGAAGTAAAATACTAAGGTGCGGAGTGCGCGCGGCGCAGGCTGGTGGCTGAGGGCGCGGTTGTCTGTTTCAATCCAGAGGGAGCCTCAGACTCTGAGCTCCAGATCCGGGCGAGTCTCTAGGGACCCAGACTCAAACGGGAGAAGCGGGACTGTCAGGCTACGGTCCCTCCGAGGTTTGCAGCTGTTGCTGGGACAGAGAGGCAGAGCCCCTGGGGACGGATTGAGAGCAGCCATAACTGCTTCCTCCTCTGCCCTGTTGATCCCGTCCTCCCCGCCCCGCCCAAGCCCTGCACAGAGCCATTTGCCGGATAGCCTCAGGCAAAGGCTAGATTAGCACCTCCCTAGAGGACAGAAGTTCTCCCACTGCAAACACAGCTGATTCTCACAGCCAGTTGGCCAGGAGGTCAAGGCTTGACTACAACAAGACTGCTCACAGAGACCACAAGGGGGTGCACCAAGAGTGTCTACCTCAGGTAATTGGGACACTTAACACGGAAAGCCACTCTATCGACACAGCGAAGCATAAAAAAATGCCAAGACAAAGAAACAAAATGCGGAGACAAAGAAACAGGACAAAACTATCAAGGGAGGATATTGAGTTCAGAACCACACTTTTGAGGTCTCTCAAGAGGCTTCTAGAGTCTGTCGATAAACTTGATGAGATGTACAGGAAATCTAATGAGACCCTCGATGGTGTGATAAAGGACCATCTAGAAAGTAAGCATACACTGACTGAAATAAAGAATATTATACAGACTCCCAACAGCAGACCAGAGGAGCGCAAGAATCAAGTCAAAGATTTGAAATGCGAAGAAGCGAGAAACACCCAACCGGAAAAGCAAAATGAAAAAAGAACCCAAAAATACGAAGATAGTGTAAGGAGCCTCTGGGACAGCTTCAAATGTACCAACATCAGAATTATAGGGGTACCAGAAGATGAGAGAGAGCAAGATATTGAAAACCTATTTGAAGAAATAATGACAGAAAACTTCCCCCACCTGGTGAAAGAAATAGACTTACAAGTCCAGGAAGCACAGAGAACCCCAAACAAAAGGAATCCAAAGAGGACCACACCAAGACACATCATAATTAAAATGCCAAGAGCAAAAGACAAAGAGAGAATCTTAAAAGCAGCAAGAGAAAGAAACTCAGTTACCTACAAGGGAATACCCATACGACTGTCAGCTGATTTCTCAACAGAAACTTTGCAGGCCAGAAGGGAGTGGCAAGAAATATTCAAAGTGATGAACAGCAAGAACCTTCAACCAAGATTACTTTATCCAGCAAAGCTATCATTCAGAAGTGAAGGTCAGATAAAGAGTTTCACAGATAAGGAAAAGCTAAAGGAGTTCATCACCACCAAACCAGTATTATATGAAATGCTGAAAGGTATCCTTTAAGAAGAGGAAGAAGAAGAAAAAGATAAAGATACAAATTATGAACAACAAATACACATCTATCAACAAGTGAATCTAAAAATCAAGTGAATAAATAATCTGATGAACAGTATGAACTGGTGATTATAATAGAATCAGGGACATAGAAAGGGAATGGACTCACTATTCTTGGGGGGGAAAGGGGTATGGGGGATGCGGGAAGAGATTGGACAATAATGTGCACCTATGGATGAGGACAGTGGGTGGGGAATGAGGGCGGAGGGTGGGGTGGGCACTGGGTGGAGGGGAGTTATGGTGGGAAAAAAGAGGAACCAATGTAATAATCTGAACAATAAAGATTTAAAAAAACAAAACAAAACAAAACAAAAAAACAAAGATGGTGGCGGCCGGTGGGGATGCTTGTGTCATTGCCATGGTGACAACACAGGCGTTCCACCCTGCCCCAGTTGCTCTGGGCCTCTGGGCAGTGTGTGTGCGTGCAGGCGCTGAGCAGCCAGGGTGGAGCAGGACGCTTGCTATTGGGGGAAGGAGGGAGCTACACGAAGGCAGCAGGACTGGAGCAAAGGTGGAAGGCAGCTCCAGCCCGGAGCAAAGGCGGAAGGCAGCGACCAGAGCGAAGGCCTGGGTCCTGGGTGCCAGAGGGAAGCCAGTGCCGGCAGCCAGGGGAAGAAGGCCTATTCTTGCACGAATCTTCATGCATCGGGCCTCTAGTCTTATATAATGTCTAACCACTATGCTGTACACCTGAAACTAATATATTGAATGTCCATTGTAATTGAAAAATAAAAAATTAAATTAAAAAGGAATAAGACAGATTTAGTGGTTATACTAGTATTAAAATGAGCAAAGTAACCAACAAAAGAGTTAAAAATAATGATACAACCATATGGGGTGAGGAGGAGAGTTGAGGGGATAGCAGGAAATAAGCAGAAAATACCCCAAGTCATCAAAACAATAAATAGTAATAAAAGCATATTATTAAAAATTGAGGTGATCACTAAACAGACATGTGTAAAAGTTTTGCCTCTGGGCTGGAGAAGCAAGAGTTGAAAGGGATGGGCAGGGATTTCCTGCTTTTCATTATAGATGTGCCCTTTTATACTATTCAATTAAAGAAGTATATGTGTGTATATTGCTTTGATCAAATATTAAGACTTATTTAAAAACTAGAGGTCCAGTGCTTGAAATTCGTGCACTTGGGGGGGAGTCCCTCAACCTGGCCTGCACCTTCTCACAGTCCAGCAGTTGTTGGGGGATGTCCAACTGCCAGCTTAGGCCTACTGCACTCGCCAGCCATGAGCCCCAGCTTCTGGCTGAGCAGCACTCCTCCTGTGGGAGCGCACTGATCACCAAGGGGCAGCTCCTGCGTTGAGCAGGATCAGGCCAAAACCGGCTCTCCTACATCCCCTGAGGGGCCCCAGAATGTGAGAGGGTGCAGGCCAGGCCAAGGGACTCCCCCTTCTCCCCCATCCCGTGCACAATCAGGGCCGGGGAGGGACACAGGAGGTTGGCCAGCAGGGGAGGGACCGTGGGAGGGCTCTAGGGCGTGTCTGGCCCATCTCGCTCAGTCCCAATCGGCCGGACCCCAGCAGCAAGCTAACCTACCAGTCAGCTGTCTGCCCCCTGGTGGTCAGTGCATGTCATAGCAAGCAGTTGAGCGGCCTTAGCATATCATTAGCATATTACACTTTGATTGGTTGTACGGACTACTGGACACTTAGCATATTAGGCTTTTATTATATAGGATAAATTTATTGCAATTAGAAGGAAATTTAGGGGAAGGGGAATTGGCGAGTGGCACCTGAGGCCAGGTAGATTCTGCCTTCCTATTTTCTGCAATATTATATGTATATCCTAAAGTGTTCCTGAATGATCACACAAAATAGAATTTCCTTGCTTTCCAAGCAAACAATTGACCATAAGGAAATGCTTTAAAACTAAAAATGGCCAGTAATCTTCAGATAGCCCAGGGCTTCCTCACTTTATGTGATTTTGTATAAACAAATTTCTACAATGTCAAAATTAATATAAAAACAAAATGTGATTAAGTTTTCAAAACTTTTTCAAAGCCTAAAAATTGGATAAGTGTCCCATGATGTCTTTCAATATTGGTCAGAAAACAAGACAGCGGAAATAAACTAAATGTACAATAGGGTTACATGCAACTCAAAGTTCACTTACAGAGGACTTAAATTCTAACCAAAGAAACTAATTTTAATGAAACATCAAAAAGCATTCTTTATAGCCCAGCCAGTGTGGCTCAGTGGTTGAGTGTCTACCTATAAACCTGGAGGTCACGGTTTGATGATTCCAAGTCAGGGCACATGCCCTGGTTTATGGCTCTATTCCCAGTGTGGGGCTTGCAGGAGATAGCTGATCAATGATTCTCTCTCATCATTGATGTTTCTTTCTCTCTCTCCCTCTCCTTTTTTCTCTGAAATCAATAAACATATTTTTAAAGCATTCTTTATAACAACTAACCAAATTTAAAAGCAAAATGGTTTCAATGTAGAACTAATTAAATATGACCTTTTCTTCAGAAAACATAGCGTTTTGCTCAGTAACACATTTCTCAATGGTTAGATTTAAATTTTTAACTAGCAAAGAGCACAGGCTTTTGGTTTTCACTTTTCAAATCATACCTTCTAATTCACTACAGGTAAAATTTCTCTCACAGAGACAAAAAAAAGCCAGTGAATCTACCTCATCCTTGGAATTATTAACCTGTTCTCTTCCATAACTGTCTGACTTTCCGTAGCTGAGTATCTATGGTAACTTTTGACATAGGCTTAAGGTCAGTGCAGTTCTCTTGAGCACTGTTACCACTACCTAGAGCAGTGGTTCTCAACCCTTGGCTGCACATTAGAGTCACCTGGGAATCTTTTTAAAATCCTGATTTCTGGGCCTCATCCTCCCGAAACTCCCGATTCTTTGTTATGGGGTGGGGCCACAACATTAGTAACAAAGAAACAGAATTTCCAGAGGATGAGGCCCAGAAATCAGGATTTTAAAAAGATTCCCATGTGATTCTAATGTGCAGCCAAGGTTGAGAACTACTGACCTAGAGCAACAAAAAATGTCCTTTGACTCCTCCTTCACTAAAGATGCAGTCCTTTGAAATCACAAAATGGAAGAGAGCTCCCCTCTTACATGCCAGATCTGTAATACCTTGAATGTCATTTCCCCCTTCTTTTCTCCAGGTTCTCTCCTGATAAGACCAAACTTTTGACTTTATAGGCACAGGTGCAGGTTCCAGACCCCGGACGCCCTCAGGCTGTCCCACGACCTGGGCTTTCTTTTGGGATCACTGACTCCTTTCTTGGAAGCAGTTACCCAGTTCCCTGGCTGCCTTTAGACTCTGACTGGTTCTTGTCACCCGAATGACTACTGGCCTTGATTCCCTTCTCCAGCAACTCAGAGACACTTTCTCTAGAATCCAAGTCCTCAGTACAGCCATACTTTGTTTCACTGAACTTCACAGATGTTGCGCTTTTTACAAATTGAAAACAAGATCCTCCACCAACAAAATGATTAAGACTCACTTATTGCCATATTTGCTTTATTGAGGTAATCTGAAGCAGAACCCATGATATGTTTGACGTATGTCAGTATACGGGTGGGATTGGTCAGAGGGTTGTAAACATTCTGTCTTTCAAGACATGACTTAACACAAGTCCCCACTTTGGGTAGTTTTACTAGAAATCTAACAGCTTCATTTCAAAACCTTCCTGAAAACTGCTTGGGAACCTAGAGGTCAAGTTCAAATGCTCAATTTTGATGAACCAAAGAATCTGAATGATTCTGGGCAAGGAAACCAAAGTCTTAAAAGATGGAGGCACCAAAACAAGCAAGGATGTCCATATTCAGGGGCTTTACTGAGTACTAATGTCTTTCCATCATCTGTGTTTCTATCCCAAGTACCCCTGTGGTCTGAAGAAATGAATCTCTGTGATTTTTCAGCAGTTGCTAAAAGGAAGGGATGGTAGGTAGATGGAAAAGTATAACAGACAATAATTACCTTCTACTCCTTGTACCCCTAGCATGTACAAATATACCCTTCTTCCATTGATTCAAAAAAATGCTCCCTCCTGGCATCATTTAACTATGCCATGTACAATCAAGACCTATCTAGAGAGAGACAGCACACACAAACTTTTCCAGTTATCATAGTCAGAGATGAGGCCATGGCACCCCTGTTTGTAGTTCAAGTCCTCCCGGTGATGTATGTCTCTTCTTTCTCTAGCATTGCCATTATCCCTACTTGATAGTCAACTATTCCACTACCTAAATGGTGAATTCACCAGCAGCAGCTCCACTCTATCCTATTTACAATACTAAACAAGAGGTGAGAGGAGTTTTAAAAAGTGACAATAAGCACGGAAATACAGCTAGAAAAAGGTACAGTCATTTCTGCACAGAGTCATGAGATGGCTCTATTGTTATTTGAGACATCTCTTCCAATGCCACATTCCTTACCTACTGGGGAGTCTCAGTTTCTCATTGCTAAGGAGTCTGAGCCATTGGTGGTCGTTTGCAGGGTTGCAGTACTCTGCTGTGCACCCCCTCAAGATTATAGAATGAGAAGGCAATTTAGGAGAGCTGAGTCTCATCCATATCCCTCCTTTCCTCATTCTACAGTATGAACACCATAATCACCTGTTTTGAATGGCTCCAGAAGCTGAGGGGCTTCAACTTTAGGGGACCCATTGTTTCATTTCAAAGGGGATGTGTTTTTTTTCTAGGGAACGAAAACCTTTAAACCAGCAGAGATAAAAATTGCAGGGACTGGAAGTAAAAATGCTGCCGGTAAGTCAGGTGTATTATTATAATTATGAGAGGCATCACCTTTATTTCCACTTCTCTGTTTCCAGACTTGCAAATGTTGGCAGTGGGAGAAACAGCACTATATATTGGCAGCTGGTTCATAGTAGATACTACATCTTAGCAGCCTTCACTGAGGTTCTCCTATCGGGGCTCGCCACAGGCTCCACATAGCATACGGATTTACCCCAACCATTTTGAGCACTATTGGATTTGCCAGATGCTAAAGGCTAAGGGGCAGAATTAGTACCATGGTGATTGACACTAACTGGAGAGCCTGTTTTAGCTGTGGATCCACATTAGCCTGTGTGCAATAGAGATAACACCTGCATTTTTCAAGTACTGTATAGTCGCAAAATTCTCTGCAATTCCCACAAGGATGAGCTATTGCATTACACTTCCTCTGTTTTCAAGGAGGAAGAGCTGTAATAGCTTTGATTTGCTCCTTCTTACTCTAATACCATTTCCCCAGGGCCAATGTTGCAGTATATAGGAGACTGGCAGCTGTTTCTGGCTGGAGGTTTCTGAAGTCAGGAGGCTTGTTGGAGCAGCCTGTAGCAGGAGCTTGAGTAGGGACAATAATACCATGGTCCTGGGTAGAAAGAGTGGGGGTAAGCTCCCACCCCATGCTTTCTCTCTACATCTTTCAAAGGGTGCAGAAGATAACTTTAGTGTTTTCTGTGACACCACGTGTTAGAGCACAGAGTTAGAGGAAGTAACAGAACCTCAGGGTAGCCCTGACAACTACTAACCAAATATGGAACCTTGGAGAGGGTGTTGGCGTCTTGGTCTGGTGGGTTTAAAAGGAGACCAAAGCTATTTTTGTCCTTTATAATTTTGGTCACCAACTAAGGCAGGATTATATTTTCTTTCAGATTGAGTTGGTATAGAGTTATCAAAATACTCATAGCTTTGGGACTTTGAAATTATAAATATTCATGATGTGTGAGAAAGCATGATATATAACTGTGCCATCTTAATTACCTAAAAATGGAAGTTTAGTTGTGTAGATACACAGGGGATTTAGAAGAACACGCCAGACTATAAACTGCTTGTGATTAGGGATGGCTTTGTTCTTTGCTTCTTGTGTTTTTCAGTTTCCCATTACATGCACATGTTAACTTTTTAAAAAAATAAATGTTACTTAAAGAAAAAAGAGAGACCCAAATGTTCCTGTCTGAGGGGGCAGGGTCCCAGTGAGGCTGAACATCAACCACAAAAGTACACATTTGAAACAATGTGTAGAGGAGGCCTGCGGACAAATACATCCATGAACTGGTAGAACAGTCCCACAGGAGGGGTTCAGGGACTCAGTGAGTCCATCTAGTGGCAGACTAGGGGAAGAGCTCCATTTTCCCCTAACCTCTGTGAGTTACTCCCTCCACTCAGTGGTAGTACTACTGCAAGGGTGTTCTTGGGTCCCTTGGCACCAACACTGACTTAAAGGCAGTCTCCATTAGTCTCTGAAAAGTTTGGAGCTGCTCTGCTCCCTGTTGCAAGTTGCCAAGATCAATGGGTGCAGGTGCCTTGAGGGGAAGGCCAGGGAGAAGGATCACAAGTACTACAGCAGCTTTCTTGCTCAGATTCACCTGATCATCCTCCATTCTGAGGACTCGGTGTTCAGAACCTGTGGGTTTCTAGCCATACATCACAGGCTAGACTCTGGTCCAGGTTTGCATTAGACGACCCAGAAAGCAGAATCACAGCCTGCTGCCTGAGCCCAGCACAGTGAATAAAATTCATGAAGGCCTACCACTCATTTTGTATTCAATTCTATTCTTTGATGGACACTGCATCTCACTTCCCAACCCTAGATAATATGCCTTAAGTTAATATAGAAGGATAACAGCACCTCTGGATAGTGGATATCATCCTCTCCATGAGGTAGCCCTCCTCCTCCACAAACAAACACACTGGTCCCATGGAACAGAATTGACAGCAATTAATGACTCATGACATGAAAATGACCATTTAATCCCTCTCAGGGGATTTGGGATAACCCTAACATCTATAATAATAAAAGCATAATATGCTAATTAGACCGGATAGCTGAATGACTTCCAGATGACCTTCCGGACGAAAGCCAGGGGCTGTGAGGGCCAAGGCAAGCCATTGCGGGCTGCGAGGGCCGAACCCCTTGCAAGAATTTCATGCATCGGGCCTCTAGTCTATATATATATATATATGGCTAATATGCTAAGTGTCCCTCCCACCACCAGACCAGTCGCTATGACGCACACTGACCACCAGGGGGAAGACACTCAATGCAGGAGCTGCCATGATGTGCACTTGCCATTCACAGAGAAACGGCAGTGTGGACCTGGTGCCAACAAAGCAACACTTGACTTCCCCAAAGTGGGACACAGGCCACGCCACCACCCTGGAGTGACAGCCCACCAAATTGCAGCCAACGCTGCTGAGATCCCATGATGCAAAATGCGGCCCACAGCCCAGCCCAGCCTGGAAAAGGGGGCTGTGGGCGACAGGTAATGACATCACATAGTAACACCCGGCTTCTTCTACCTAGCAACAGGCCATTTAACAATAAAGGGCACTATGGACCTGGCGCCCACAAAGCAACCAGCCCAAAACGACAACCTACCAAATTGAAGTCAACGCTGCTGAGACCCCATGATGCAAAATGCAGCCCACAGCCCAGCCCAGCCCAGAAATGGTGGCTGTGGGTGCCGGGTAATGACGTCACATAGCAACGCCCAGCTTCCTCTCCTTAGCCATGACTAGCCTCCTTGGAGTTTCTTCAGCCCAGGAACATAACTTGCTTTATAGCCAGGTGAAAACATTTTACACTTTAACCAAATGTCTGTGAAGTGTTTTCTCATGTCTCATCTCATTTAATCCTCACAGAAGTCCTGGAGTAGGTAGATAGAAGACTCAGTGGAATCCTATTTTCTTTTCATTAGCTGGAAAACGGAGATTTGGAAAGCCGAGAAACTTGACCCAACTGAAAAGGAGTAAGAAATGGTGGACCATGAAAATGACTTCAGGTGTTCTCACTGCACAGAATATAGTCAAACACTGCTACAGTTGAATATTTTACCCTTTGTTCTCCCTGCCTGATCTACAATAATAATCTGCTTCATGTTGATATTTACTGCTGTGTTTCTGACAATTACCTGAAAGAGAAGTTGGGGTGCTTCACTGGGCTGGAAAAAGTTTAGCTAAATCAGAAATCAGGTTTAATTAAGCAAGTTTATTCTCTCTATATAAAAGGCTAAGTTGACTCGAACATGTGCGATACATGTACAGCTCTCGCTGGCGCCAATCACACAGGTGTGTCAATCTGTCATTGTCAATCGTTAATTTGGTTGACACTTCTGTTATAGAGAAAGGGCAAATAGCGATATTAAAGTATTTTTTCCTAATCAATTTCCTTTCAATGTGCACAAATTCGTGCATTGGGCCACTAGTTGTACTATAATCTTTTTATGTTCTCTACTTGGAGAGGAATAAGGAGTTACAAGTAGTTGACTTCAATACTCATTACCCCCACAATGACTAGTGCAAACTAATCATGATTTTACCATTCCCTTTGTTAGCAAGGAAGCGGGACACCATGGGAATACGATTCAATCAGGGGCAGAGAAATGTGAAAAGTGCACTAGGATGCTTCTGAAAAGGGTTTCCCCTTCCTAAGAAGTAAATGCAGGATGTGTTCCTTTTCTTCCCTTGTAGACATTGTTAAAATCTGAATGTGACCCTTGGGAACTCCCTTAGACACTTTGCCAATGAAGCCTGACAATGAAGCCAAATCATAGAGGATGATAGTTCCAAGAGAATCACAAAGAAGTGGAACTGGAGCTGTGTCTGGGGCTTGCTATACTCTGGACTTCTCCCCTGATGACTGTAAGAAACGATGCTTTTACTAAGTGTGTAACAGGTACTTGAAAGGCACATGTGCATTTCGTGTGTGTGTGTGTGTGTGTGTGTGTGTGTGTGTTGCTATATCTTGCCCAACACAAATGATTAAAGTCCCTGAGGTCAAGCATTAGCCATCATCAAATTGTCGGTGGTTTACTGAAGGAATTTAATGAAAACAAATGAGAGGGTGACATAGAGGCTGAGTGAGGGGAAGTGACCTGCCCAAAGTCACTTTGGAAGTTAGTAGTAGATACAAGACCTGGTATTAACCTGGGAGAGTCTCAAGCTCTCCAAATAGTGTAGGATCCTAATGAACAAATGGACGAGATAAAAGGTTCTTGGCCGAAACCGGTTTGGCTCAGT
Organism: Myotis lucifugus; assembly: GCF_000147115.1. Classification (NCBI taxonomy): domain Eukaryota; kingdom Metazoa; phylum Chordata; class Mammalia; order Chiroptera; family Vespertilionidae; genus Myotis; species Myotis lucifugus. Next base: position 4,679,606 of record NW_005871050.1, on the reverse strand, counting down.
GGATAGAGCGTCGGCCTGCGGACTGAAAGGTCCCAGGTTCGATTCCGGTCAAGGGCATGTACCTGGGTTTCGGGCACATCCCCAGTAGGAGATGTGCAGGAGGCAGCTGATCGATGTTTCTCTCTCATCGATGTTTCTAACTCTCTATCTCTCTCCCTTCCTCTCTGTAAAAAAATCAATTATATATATATATGTATAAAGGTTCTTGAAATGACTGGATTTCAAAAGGCGTCTCTCTGAAGGGTCCGTCATCAGGTATATTTTTCAAAGTATTCCTTCCCAAAGAATATATCAACAGAGGGTTGACTTGGGGAAACCAGTTTCTCGGCCTGACAGATATCTCTGCCCATTAGTCAGGACTCAGAAGATGGTGCTGTGGAAAGAGTATTCAGTTTACCACTAATAGCAACATACAGAAATCTTCCAAATGCCACTGTGTCATTTCAATAGCATGAGAAGGCATTTCCCAAGTTAAAAAGAAGGAAGGAAAAATGAATACACTTAATGTATTAATAGATGGGATGGTAGCCATGTTTTCCTTGGACTACTTATTTCTTTAACTTTACTATGAAGTTGCACTGCTGGTGGGAGAGCAAATAGGTCCAACCAAATGGGGCACCTTTTTGTCAGTATCTACCAAAGCTAAACATAAGCATCCTTGTGACCCAGCAATTGTAACTCTGAGTGCTTTACCCAGAAACATACAGATGTTTAACAAAAGATATGTATAAGAAGTGACTATATAGAGCAAGGGAAGAAGTAGGTACTACTACCCAGAATAACTCAGGAAAGTGTAACGGTGGTTTGGACAAGTGGAGGTATAAAACACTGGTCAGATTCTGGCAGTATATTGAAGGTATAGCTGAGGATTTGCTGATGGAATCAATGTGAGGCATGAAAAATACAGAGGAGTCCATGAGTACATCAAGGTGTTTGGCTTGAGCAATAGGAAGGGAAGAGCTGTCACTTACCAAGATGGGAAATACAGACTAAGAGTTGATTGGGAGGGGAAAAAACACGCCAAAGTCTTTTTGTTGTTGTTAATCCTCACCCGTAGATACTTTCCTATTGATTTTTAGGGAGAATGGAAGAGAGAGGGAAAGGCAGAGAGAAACATCGATGTGAGAGAAACACATTGACTGGTTGCCTCCTGCACAATGCCCTGACCAGGGACCAGGGCCTGGGCCAGAGAGGAGCCTGCAACCAAAGTACGTGCCCTTAACCAGAATCGAACCCGGGACCCTTTAGTCCACAGGCCAACGCTCTATCCACTGAGCGAAACCGGCTAGGACAACACACCAAAGTCTCAATGAATAAACCCTTCACGAATACTAAATTAGTCTATTGATTTAAAAAAGTTAACCTATGAACTTTCTCAGGCAGGAAATGGAACATTGCAGCTTGGGCCTCTCTGGACTGGATGGCAAGAACAGAATTGCTGAACCCAAGATCTTTATGAACTCCAAAGAGAAACCTGTGCTCAACCACTCAGCATAACATATCCACAGGCAGGGCAAACTGTCAGGGTCTTGGTTTCCTTTCTAGTATGGGGAGATTTTAATGACCACAATAATGTTATTTTCTGAAATGTTTGAACTATGGTAAGCTGTACAGAAGACAGGCAATTTTAGCTCATTGGAAATTTTAAACAAGAACGGATACTGTATGCATATGTTTAGAGAAAAAACTATGCCAAACAATTCTTCTACTCACTTAATTTAATTCTGCTATTACAGAGCCTTTATTATACTACACCTACTGGTGTAGTGTAATGAAAGATGCCTCAGACACAAGGGACCAAGATTCAAATGTAGGCTTCACTTGGAATAAACTGTGTGCCTGCTGCATCTCATTTCAGTTCTACTGACTTCTGGGCTGATCTTCTGTACAATCATGTTGGTCACCCTACATCTGTCTTAACCTTGGGAGTATCAGGATTCCCCATACCACCTCCATGATCCTCAAATATGTAATCATGGCCTTCATGAAGTGGCTAAAAGGATCACTTCTCATAGGGAGATATTAAATTACCTACTACCTTTAGGGGAATACTTCCCTAACATAGGCGAGAGATTAACAAAGGGGAAGAACTTCCATAATGGCCTGGAAACCCATTCATCCCCACCAAACCCCTGTCCTTAATGCATCAGATGCTATAGCTCCGAACTCTGCCCTGGTTCCCTCAATGATGCACATGGCAGAGTCACAGTTTCCTTGATCATGCCGGTGTTCATTGTGAAGAGTAAAGTTCTACAAGTGGGATCTACTGAAATAAATAAATTTTATTGGAAGAACACAAGTATTTTACAAAATGCAAAAACCCTAAGCAACAAACGCATTTTTCTTTTTTTAAAAAAATTAAATTTATTGAGGTAACATTGGTTAATAACAAAATTTTCAAGTGTGCAAGATTATAAATCAACATCTGTATACTCTATAGCAGGGGTGGGCAAACCCTGGCACGCGTGCCAAACATGGCACGCCAGTAACTTTTGCTGGCACGCGAAACCCTCTCTTATAATCTTCCATTTACAATTTTTTTCTTAATATCAACTTTTTTATTTTTCAGATAAATTCAGTGTAGGTGCATCTTAGATAAATAAATAATTTTACATACATGTATACATTAAAAAATAAATGTATTTTTCATCATCATATATTGTGTTTTTGTCGCTCGAATGAATTTTATTATTTCTTCAAGGTTCTTTACATACGTACACCTTAAGAGATATCAAGTAGGTGTAACATGTTCTCAAAAAATTAGGGTTGGCACGCAGAAGAATTTTGAGTCAGAGATTTTGCTGGTTTTGGCACGCACTCACAAAAAGGTTGCCCACCCCTGCTCTATAGTGTGCTCACCACCCAGGTTATTGCTTTAAAGCTATTATACACACAAGCACATATCTTGAGGTTTGTGGGGGGTTTTAAATCAAAGGTAGTTTACCAAGTATCTTACTGTCTTAGCACTTTTTATCCAAACACCTGGTATACATACAGTATACCTCCAATTAAGTCCATTGTTAAAAAAAATGGTGATTTCTTTTTCATTCTTTCCTTGCTATTAGAAGGCGTTTATGAGACAAGTTGGGAACTTTCTTGGTCTTTATTGCTGCTTACTGTTGAAACTGTAAACCTAGCTATGTTCTGAGCACAAAGCAGATTCTGCTTGAGGAATACTCCTAAGTACCACACACAATGCTTTCTATCATATCCACTGCTTATAACTTTAAGTTGAATTTCATTAGCATATGTTGGTCAGCTAAAACTGTTAAAATGAATTTTAACAAAACCAGCTAGCCCTCTCATTTTAACTTGCAGATATTTAATGTATTTATTTTTGGCACTCCTAAAGTTGGGCAATGTAATGAGCAGATATTTTTTATCTGAATATATATATATATATATATATATGTGTGTATATATATGTGTGTGTGTGTGTGTGTGTGTGTGTGTAAACCACATTAAAAAAATCTTCAGGTTTTCTAAAATGCTTAACACTGGGCTACTCTTAGTAATATAAAACTTACTTATTGAATAAGTTTTTAAAAATTGCATTCTCTGCTGTGAAAAGAATATTAATGTGCCACTGCAGGCTATCACTCATTCTCGGGGCCTTGTCCCAACTCTAAATATAATAAAAGGGTGATTGGCTCAACTAGCATAAGGTGACAAGTATAAGACCAAGTACTTATGGCCAGGGGAACTCATTCACACAGTAAACAGAAGGTTGTGGCAAGGTCTCAGAGAAAAGGTGCATACTGAAGAGACCAATCAGCCTGATATTTCTGCCTTCTGCCCTGTAGAATACAAATACAGTGCATACATACACATTTTGACATGTCGCCATATGTAAAATATTTCAATGATTTGACTAAGCGCAAAAGCACATATTGTACGCAATGAAAACAACCCAGAGTCCAAGCCAATCCTCAAATCACAGTGCCCCAAAGTCAACTTCTGGTCATATGACAAATAGTTGCTGTCACAGGGCCACTCCTTGAGTCAAAGTTCCCCAGGTGACGTTCATTGGCATCTGTAGAACTGCTGTGATTCTATAAAATTCCAAATGTTGTGCACTAAAGGGTAACCTTATACACAGCCAATGCAAGTGCTACATATACATGAAGAATAAATCAAGGCAAAAGAAAAATACAGAAGCAGTAAATGGCATTTCCCATTTCCCTGTGTAGAAGCATTCTTCCCCTTCAGTTCTACAATAGAAAAACATTTGAGGCAGAGCACTCATCTGTACTTACGGGAGGGTCATTTTCATTATTATTTTAAAACCACTGTACTGAGGTATGAAGGTATGCCTGACATACAAAAAGCCGTACATATCTAACAAATGCAACTTAACGAGTTTAGAGATAAGTTTACATCTGTGAACCATCACCATATTCTATGCTATAAACATATTATCCCCTCCAAATTTCATTCCATCCTCATCAATTAGTATAGGTTATTTTCGTAATAACTACGTGGCATAAGGTATGCACTCTTCGCAAAATTGTCAGTACAGGATACATGAATTCTTAGTTCTGGAGGAGAAGTACAGGTGCTTGGTTCCTGGCTTTCACCACATTGTAGCTCAGCACCCCAACTGCACAGCGTGTACTCTCCAAGCTGATACTAGAGTGGAGTCTACAACAGACCTTTTCCAGAATTCTGTAAGGCTGCTGCGTCTGACTGATGGGGCAGACTGAGACAATCAGTGAATCTCCTTAGGCACTGAACACAGCCCTCGGCTGTTCTCTTCTGAAGTTGATAAGAAGCAGTACAGTAGGTCTGCACATGACTAGGAAGAGGCAAGGGCAGCTCAGAAGGCTAACCCAAATATAACTTATGAGGTGGCCTGCCTGGCAGCAGTCAATAATCCAAGTATTGTGCTCCTGTAGTCAGCATGATGGACTGGGAGGGCAAACGCAAATCCAGAGGCATCTAGAGGAGTTCATTCAAGTTGTACAGAAGCGCACACATTTTGCACATTCTTTCCACCCTTTTGTAGAGGCCTGTACACTAAATATACCTAACACAGGATCTGAGTCCTCCCTCACCTCCTACCAAGTATTATATCAGGCCCTGTGTATCACCAGACATAGAGATCAAACCTCTGCTCCTCCAGGGAGGACATGAGAGGGAAATGCAGCTCAACTGGCCAACAGACCATTGATATCAGCATATCAACTTAAACCGTATTTTAACAACATTTGTAGTTTTAATCCTCATTCCAATTGATCATATTGATCATGAGAGAACTCCCCTTGAAGACACTGGTAGGCGTAAAAGCATAAGCATGCTAGAGGATAAGCAATAAAAGTTAAATTTACCTTCTGCCTCTCGGCAATGTATAGAAACTCTTTTAAACAGCTAGATGGGCCTCTTGGCAATTTTACAACCCAGGACTGTTTCTACATGGACCTGGCAGCAAAATTGCTTGCAATGCATCAGATCTAGGTAACCAGGGAAAGACTTAAGCAGTTGAAACCAGAAACTCAGCCAGACCCTCCTGAAAAACAGAGAAGGAAATGAATGCCATAAGCAATGCCCAAGAATCAGTAAAGGTACAGGAGAAAGGAAGGAAATGTCTCTGGAGAACAAAATCAGCATAAGCAACAGCAGTTCCTTCTCAGAACCCTCTCAGATGATTGTACTGTGCAACAACATAGCAGGGTAAAGGGCTACTTTCCCTGGGTGGCCATTTTTCACAGGCCTCCTGCAATACAGACCAAGCATGAGACAGCAAAGCCTTCACTGGCAGAAAAAAAAAACATAATTCACTTGGAAAATAACACCCTGTCCTTTTTTTATTTTTTTAAAAATATATTTTATTGACTTTTTACAGAGAGGAAGGGAGAGGGATAGAGAGCTAGAAACATCGATGAGAGAGAAACATTGATCAGCTGCCTCCTGCACACCCCCTACTGGGGATGTGCCCACAACCAAGGTACATGCCCTTGACCGGAATCGAACCTGGGACCCTTGAGTCCGCAGGCCGATGCTCTATCTACTGAGCCAAACCGGTTAGGGCATAATAAAGGCTTCAACTTTACAAGAGAGCCATCAATTCCCATGTCATAACCATCCTTGTCCACACTGCTATCTTCTGTCCCCCAGCTTTGCTGACCCAAAGGTAGTGTGGGAGAATGGAGAAAGGGGAGAAGGAGACACATCTCTGGACTCACAACGCCCAGCACAACTTTCACACCAAAGTCCCTTTTCTTCTCCACCATCTATTTTTTTTTTGTTTTTTGTTTTTGTTTTTGTTTTTGTTTGTGTGTGTGTGTGTGTGTGTGTGTGTGTGTGTGTGTGTGTGTGTGTTGTCTTTTTCTTTTCTTTTCTTTTCCACCATCTATTTTTGCTTCTACTCTCAGAATGACTTCATATTCCTGCTGGGCCCTCATGAGCTGGCCCCAGATTTCAATACTCAATAGAAATAGAAAGTCTGAAATAAGGAAACCATGGTGCCCCTTTCCCTCCTCAAAATGCACCCCCCCTTATCCACTCATCCCTCCAGTACCTCAAGTCTCACATGGTGCACAAATGCCTCACGCTTGTGTCTACAGCACCCTTTATCTTGAGAGTGCTGGCAAAATCCCCTTGAGGCAATATCACCACCTCCCATGACAAGACCAAAATGGCAGAGGGGGCACATCACCAAGCAGCAATGCCTTCTAGCAGATAAATAGGTGAAGGGACAGCAACAGCCTGCAGATATATACCCACTTCAGCAAGAGGAATAGCAAGGGTTAGTCCTCCAACCTGGAGACCAGACTCAGGACCTATGCAGGCTCATCTGTACATGCCCATGAGGCTCCAAATATCCCCAGCTTCATGCACTGTTCATGGACAGGACCCACGTGATGTTTCTCTTCCCACCAACGTGCAGAGTACGATCAGCAGAAGAGTGCAGAAATGCTTGGAAGAATATGGGAAACTCTTGGATAAGACTCCAACCGCATTCCCACCCACAGAATTGGGATTCTTCATGATTCCTAATATGCTCTTGCTCTCCAGAGTGGGCATCGCTGAGCTTAGTACCTTGGTGTCAGAGCACAGAAGTCTGTCAACAGTCCATGGCCAATTTCTTCCCCGGGACCCAACATTTCCTGTGTCTGTTATGCATTTTTTAAGAGGTTACAGGGCATGTGAGCCATGGGAGTATCGAAGGAAGAAATTGTCTGGACAGTATATTGGAAGAAGAGACAAGCCACTGTCATCAGTCTCTGCAGGGGAACACACCTCACTATCAATATGAGAGACTGAGTGGCCAAGTCAACCAAGTGCTGTTATTCACCAGAAACGTCAGCATTTTGCCTCCCAGAAGAGTCCCTTGGGTTAATATTCTAAATACCATTTCTTGAGCCATTTTCCACAGACTGAGGTAGTGCACAGAATGAAACTGAAACAGTAAAGCTTTCCCAGTAGCTAAGTCCAAAATTCTAGTGAGGCTGGATAAATAAATAAGGAACAGCCCCCATTACAAAAACTCTCATCTTTGCCAGAGGGTCATATGTTCTCAGGTCACAATTAACAATATGCACTGTTATCTTCTGTCCTCTAGCTATGCTGAGCCAAGGTAGTGTCAGGAAAGAGAAGTGGCCAGGAGGCACTCTTGAGTACACAAGGTGCAATGAACCTTTCACACTTATGCTTTCCCATTGAGTTCTGACAGTAGCTCTAGGAAAGGCCACTCTTAGCAACCGCCTTTCCACCTCAAGGCTTTAGGGAACCAGAAGGAAGGACCATATTGAGCTAGTCATTCCATCTTTCCTGAGCAGTGAAACTCTGCTTGCTTTTGAGCCTCTAATGGTTAGAGTCTACCCTCTATAATTCTTCTCCTTAAAAGAACTGGCTGGGGAAGCAGTCATGACCAGAAAGAACTACCATATGATACAGCAATCCTACTTCTGGGTATATTTCCAAAGGGAATGAAACCACTGTCTCAAACAGATGTCTGCACTCCAATGTTCATTGTAGTATTAATCACCAAGACCAAGATATGAAACAACCTCAATGTTTATCCACACATGAATCGATAAAGATAATGTGATATACACATAAAGAATGGACTATTATTTAGTTCCAAAATCATCTTCATATATCAGGTATCCAGTGTAAAATCAAACACACCCTGTGTAAAAGGCCTTGCCTTAAAGTGCCAAATATTATCCATTCTCTTTCTATCACCCACATAAATAAGAATGAAAAAACACTTAAGGCAAATATGAGTTTGATGTTGAATACTTCATAAGAAGAATGTATAGCGCATTAACATTCCCACTAGTGAGTAGACATTGAGTACATGACTCATGAGGCTGAGTGACATGGCAGGCCTAGGAATGAACTCTTGGGAAAGAACCACATAGCCAGATCCCACCTAAAATGCTGACGAGGGTCACGTACCCTTTCCCTGAGATTCTTGCTTTGGAGAATGCCACCAATTAAAGAGTCACCCTTTTGGACTCTTCAACCTTGTGACTTATTTTTAAGTGCCAATACTCAGTCCACCCATTAAACCATTCACTTTAGTCTTCCCTAACTTACACCCCAATAAGGGATGGAAGATGACTTTGATGGGCAGTGAGTGGATACAAGAAGGCATCACAGTTATTAAGTTTCTTAACAGTTTTTTACTGATAAATAAGCCAATCTTGGTCATTGTTATGTCACTTGGTGAAGGAGCATGGGTTTGGGAACAAGTTTTTCTAAGTATCTCAAGGCCTCAGGTCCCCCCTCCCACTGGGTGGGACACCACAGTGACCCCCATCTTTCATGTCTTTAAAGAATTTAACCAATTACAGGGATTAATAATAGTCCTTAAAATGTCAATGTGCTGTATGAAGGCTACATACTTTAGTTTCTAATCCCAAAGGAGTGTGGTTTAACTTTTATTAACTTCGGTGAGTGAACTTCAGGTTCTGTGATGTCAACCTATGCTAATAAAGCTATAGAGCAGTGGTTCTCAACCTTCCTAATGCCGCGACCCTTTAATACAATTCCTCATGTTTTGGTGACCCCCAACCATAAAATTATTTTCGTTGCTACTTCATAACTGTAATTTTGCTACTGTTATGAATCGTAATGTAAATATCTGATATGCAGGATGTATTTTCATTGTTTGTGACCCACAGGTTGAGAACCGCTGCTATAGAGGAACCACAGGTATCTATGAAACTAACGGTTAAAAGTATCTTTGAATGCACCTTAAAATAGTTCTCATTTATATTTAGCACTCTCCCCCACCGAAACTGTCCAAAGCCCTCACCCAATTTTCAACAAATTAACCACTGCCCAGAAAGAAGTGAATTTACATAGGCAAGGAAAGAGAGATCTTTTAGGCACAGCCGGATAACGAACACCCTCCAGCCCAAACTTAATGCTGAGCCCACATGGGCTTCAAGGTAAGGCTTCTGAATTGCCCAGAAAGAACTCAGTTCAGAGCAAGGCAAAATCTGGGTTGCCAGGCTACCTCCAGGCATCATAGCACAATGAAAGGAATGGTTTCCAAAGAGATGCTCAGTCATCTCTGAGGAAATATGCTGGCCCTGTGAAAGAAAACAAGCATTTAGTTGAAATTAGGGCAAAAATTTGAAGCAATGAAGCGGGAATGGGTCCTGGCCAGGTAGGGAAAGGAGCTAAATCAAGCCATAATGTTCTGCTTTGATATATGGATTCTGGATATGGTGTTCTATTCCTACAGTACCTCTTGTGTGCTGAACACTTTATAGAGATTATCACACTTGCTTCTCCCAACATCCCTGACAGCAAGGTGTGATTCCCATTTTGCAAGTGTGGAAACTGAGGTTTAAAGATGAGAGTAAGAAAGAGCCAAGGGTCTTTCAGACTCAGATACTAGACATCTATTGTGAATTACACACAATGTGTGGTGTCTCAGTAACATCTTGCAAGGCAAATCAGTAACCCAGGGAAGGCATAAAAAATTGCCAACAATGTATGGAAGAATAAATGTTTAAAGAAGTATTAACCTATATATTACTTGAATTTGTTAGCCTATGCCTCCTGGACCACTGCTAAATAAATGCCCACGCATGGCAGGGGTAGACTGGCATACTAGCATTCTTTAGTACCCCCTTGGTGTACAGGTCTCAGCTTCCCCAGCATCCTAGATAGAGTTGGCTTTAAATAACATTCAAATCCATGTTGCTGTACCCGTAAAGCAATCACAAGAGCAGCATTCCCACAATTTCTGGATTCCTGAAGTTTGTTTTTGACAATCCCATCCAGTCTATCCTGCCTCAAACTACAACAGTTTTCCAAGAAGGATAAAGAAACAAATAAAAACTTTGATGTGAAAATGTCAAGGTAAGTTATTTTTAAATGTTTTAAAAATCTGACATTCTAGTAAAGAATTCAATGTGTCTATAACAGTGGCACCCACAGTGAACAGAGGAATACAAAGACCAGAAAAAGATGCCACTGACTAGTTAAAATAAAACTGATTACAGACATTGGGTCTCTACCATACAGTTAATAAGCCATGACCAGGGACTGACAACGATATAGTTGAACTTTCCTATCTTAGAGAATCAGGGAATGGATTTCAACACCATCTTAAATAATGGTACAGCTGACAGGGGACAGGTGCCACCCTCTGCCCAACATTTGAGGGCCCACATAACATAAGGTTGCTCTTACTTGTCTGGCTGGTCTTGACTATTGGTCCCGGTTGCACTCTCTTCTCATTTCATTTCCATTGGCTGACCAGTACTGGACTGTTCCATCACAGGTCCTGAAGGAGATGGTGATTGTACAAATATGGCTTGCCTGTGAGAAAATTAAGTAACTTGGAAACTCATAGGATGAATGGCCTGGACAAACTTCCTCTTTCCCTTACACAAAAGGAATTTCTGAAAATGGTTGGTAGGACTAGAGTACCCAATCATGCAGCCTGTGTGAGGTAGGCCAAAAGAAAGATAATGTAAGGCAGCAACTGCATGAATCCAACCACAAGCTAAGATTGCTGCTTTAGAGGCTTGATTGTGCTTTTAAAATGAACTGTAGTTCCCCCTGCTTTAATAAAACATCATAGGAGAATTGTTAAATATTATGTTGAGAGGTACTGCCAGTTGTTTGCTAGGAGGGCAGTCTCAGAACTACATTTTTTTTCTCTTCAGTAATAAGTCAATTGACTCATACAAAATTATGGGTAACAAACCCATGGAATGGTCTACACGTTCTCATTTTATTATCCATTACTGAGACATACCATGCAAGATTATGGATAGCAAATCATTCAAATGAGTTTTGTGTTCTACTGAATAGACTATGAAATGCATATTATACAACTGTGTTGTTATGTCAGTCTCAGTAATTGGTAACATAGTAAGTTCAAAAAGTCCTAAAACTAGAAATGAGCTAATTTAACTCTGAACAATTTCATGAAGAATTTAATTCACTTAATAGTGTTATTACCAACTGACAATAAACATAATCTTTGAGGAGCAAGCAACAGAAAAAATTGAACATTTGGTAATATACAGATTGTGGAATTTGCTCTTAATTTGCAAGGATGCCCCTAGGATTCTATGGGCAATGGGCATGTAATAAAAGTATCTGCATTCCACACTTAGATATTGTTCAAGGTCGAGGGCTCTGCCTGAAAAGTCAGGATTAGTGAGGCTAGGTAGTGTCCCACTTTCTGAAATCTGCATTCCTGCCAGCACCAATGACACAGAGAAAGTAGAATCCAAATACCAGCAATGAATCTTTCACATTTCTAAATGTAATCAAGGTGGCTTTAGAGATAATCAATGTCTCACAAATATGTCATTAAATCATTTCTACATGAGATAGTATACACAATTTACATCAATACCAAGAATCAACCAGCCAAAAGGCAACTGTCACCATTACCAAGAGGAAGTAACTATTTTATTTAACACTGAATATCAGGTTACCCTCAGTGATTAGGGTCCTCGGGGTTTTGAGTAAAACAGCAGTTTTCCTTTCTTTTAATTCTCCCCTTGAATACACATTAGGTGTCACAAGATGGAAGCATGAGTATAGGCAAGCACTGCCTAGTTCTTAAGCCAATGTGCTAGCCCTGGAGGCATTAATGCACAGTCAGCACTCATGGCCAGAGGCAGGGGCAGCATCCTCTGTAATGGGAGGTGGGGGCAGGAAGTAGCATGTCTCTGATGGCCCATACCCCAAACAAGGAGGACAGGAGTTGTCCTGGGCCAGACTGGCCAGGAAGTAAATGGGCATATCCTCCCTTTTTGTAAATAAAAACTGCACATTTCATTTTTTTTCCCTATGGGAGAACACCTGGGAAGGAGAACCTAGGCCAACATTTAAAGAAATAATAATACGTTAAATGCACACTTATGATTCTAAAATAACATTCAAACGTTTGTGTGATGACCTGCAAGAGCCATTCACTTCTAGAAAACTGAGAGCACACGTTCTCCTGGTGAATTTCCTTCCATGTAAATTAAAAATGCTCCGCGATTTTCAAGGGAACTAAATGACAAGACTAGGGTCAGAACTGAACTGAACAACATGATACTCAACATGCAATTATGGGAAGACATGAAATTCCAAAAGAACCCAAACAAAGTCCAGTGGCGGCCAGAATTCACTGGAATTCACTGTCCTAAAACAACAGACGTTCCTCCGGATGGTCAATGTGTGCACTTTTTACATTTAAAACAAACCTTTCTTCATTTTTAGCAGATTCATGAAATAAAACACACAAAAATGAACTTTCTGACAAATAAAAAATTTTAATGGTAAAATACAATGAAAGGTTAGGTTAGTTTAGCTGTCCACTGCAAGCTAGGAACTGTCTGCCGTAAAGCAAGAACCACAAAGACAATTAGAATGGTATTTTTGTCATTTGTAAATTGAAGCTAAGGTGAAAATTTCCCACAGGAGGCTTAAGAAAAGGGCCAGGACCCATATTTAATAGAATAAAATGATATCAAACACATTTTTCCCCCTGTAAAACAAAATCCCAGACTGTTAAGAGCATCCTTGGTCGTAAAATGCCAACAAATCAGCCAACTGACTGTTCTGCACTATAAATCGAGAGTACCTCAAAACATGTATTTTTAAGGACATTTATGAACAAGGAACAACAGAATTTTACAAAATAAGTTATGTCAAACATGCAATTATAGTGTAAAGTTAAAGGCACTCAATCAGATGTAATTTCCTCTGTAAATAAAAAGTTCCACCAAACCTGTTAAAGGACATTTATGAGAAGCGCCGGAACCAAAATTTAATTGAATCCATGAGAATGAACATGTAAAATTAAATCCCGAGCAAGGTCCAGTCTTGTCCGACAAGAGCAGCTCGGGCGGGCCTTCAGAGTTTCTGAACTTTCGAAGGCCCGGCCGGACACTTCACTTCCGAAAGTGTACACTGAAGATATTTTCATGTTAAGAATATTTATGAAACATGGCCAACATAAAAATTAAACAAATTCAAATGACTGCACTGTAATGACAAAGAAAAAACCCAACACCATTATATTATAAAATGTAACAAGAAATAGGATCCCTGGGGGCGGAGGCTTGTTCCCTTCAGGGATTTAAAGGGACAAGCTCTTGCCAACCAATGTTCTGAATGGAAATTTGCAAATAACAAAACATGTTTTGTGGAAAATGCAGGAGACTCATCTGGACCATTCTTTTTTAAATACAATGATATGAAATACACAAGTACATTACTTACAAATGCAAGCCAGCGTCCAATGGTGGTCTCCAGTGTTCAGTGAAGGAACCCTGAGCCAGCCAGGCCTGTTTACTCATTTTTACGTTGGAATTATCAGGATTTTTTGTCCTTACTAAGGCAACATAAGAAACAGGCCGATTCTGAAATTTAACCAAATATTAAACATACAGTCATGCTGTTAAGTGACACATCAATAACAACAACAACCTGCGCTCAAGGGCTGTTATGGCCATGAGCTGTCAAAAGCGCTCTCACACTCCTCAAGGCCTTACTTTCTCTATCCAGGTTGAACATGAAAGAAATCCTGTTACTGATAAGAAATCCTACAAAAATAGCCAAAACCAAGATTTAAACAAATACCCGGTAACAATGTCCACCCAACAACATTGTACAATAAGAGGCAACACCAGCTTCCTGGCAGCCAACTGTCACTGGGCTTTCCTGGACCCACACCATCTCAGCCATGAGCACTAGCCATTTCCTCATTTTAAGCAGCAAACACCACAAATCATTTAAGACCACGAATAGTGGGGTTCAAGACCCACATTTAAATAAACAAAATGGTCCAAAAACCCATCATGCTGTTACATAAAGCTCAACACTAAGCCGGCAGCAGCGAAGGGACCTTCCCTGTCATCAATCCAGGAGCACATGGGACATGTCTGCCAAATTATATCAGGATACACCATCTATCCGAGTCTCTCAAAATCACACTACCGACAGATTACGAAATAAACTAAATTAAACTTATGAGATCGCCGGACAGGGAGCCGCCATGTTCCCTCAGCACTGAGTGAACCCGTCCACGGAAGCCGCATTGTACAATCCGGATTTTAATGAGCTTGCTCACGTGGTAGAAATTCTCCCACAGCCTCCTTGTGGCCCGCCTTCACACACTGTCATTGGAGGGCCTGCAATGATTGACAAGGAGGCTGTCCACTCTCTCCAGGTCTGTGAGTGGAAACTTGGCCCATATCACAAGGCCCAACCAAAAACCTCATCTTTGCCCATATTGTTATCACTTTTATATCTATGCTCCTTCTTCAATGTCCACCTCTACTACTCAGGCCTTTGCATATACCATAGCCTCGACATTATCTCTGATTTTGGAAATTGTGCTGACCAAGTTGACCCAGGCCTAGTGCAATTGCACCCTCCTCCTCCACAGAGCCTTCCTTGCTGTGTTTCTCCCACCCCTAAGGGTAAATGTGAGTTCTTCTTTGCTATTAGGTGGGGACATGGGGAGACATCAGAGCTGGGATACAAGGGAATCACGTAGGCTCTGGAATCAGATAGTGCTGGCCCGGACACAATGTGAAGGACCCAAAGTTTGTACTCAGAATGTTGACAAGCCAGTTAAGGGGGCAAAAAATGGGGAAAAGGCAAGGAAAACCGACAAGGTCACTCATAGCGGACTTCCAGGATTAGTCCCAGCAATTAATTCAAACATCTCCCAACCACCCTTTTCAGGATTTCCATATCCAATCATTTCCTTCCTTTGTCTTTGAAATCCACCCCCCTTCCCACTTTCAAGACTCAGGCATGAGCAGTCTCTTCTCCGACTCCTTCTGTCATTTCATGTTGCCACCCCATGTGCAGAGTAATGATTCCTTCTGTTGCTATAGGATGAAAGGTAACCGACTTCAGATGTTGTCTGGAAAGGGTACCAAGTTTCATATAATTTGAGACTGTCAGCCTGATCCTTTCCAGGAGGCCATTTGCTATCTGAATTTCACAGCTACTCAAACAGGGATATGTAGCTCGCTTAGGGGTGAGTATCTTCAATGTTGAAATCAACTGCTCCCAAATGTGGTAGGTGAACCACATAATCACTGGGTCATGTCACGTAATTTTTCATGGTATTATTCTACCCACCCTGGAATATCATCCACCGCCAATGGTAGCTGATAGAGAGGGCCTCATAGTTCTCTAAGAGGAAATAGGAAGAAACAGCAAAGTAAAATTGGTTAAATTTAGTTTCCAACTCCGGTTTAGGAAGTTAAAACACCAGGGACATCTAGCCACATTATTTGTGCAGGGCTAAGAACATAGCAATTGGCGAGCATGGGTGACTACCCACTAGAGCCTGACTACTTCTTTGCAAGCTCAGAGAACGATAGGTGAGTTCCTCCAGAGTTGGGGTTTAAGCATTTTTTTGGTTGTTTCTTCTTCCATCTGAACCTTAAAATGAGCTTGTCTAATCAAAACAAAATCCTCTGGCTGGTTTGGTAGGATAATGTTGGGGAAAATTAGTGCCCAGAGTTGGATTAAACACAGTATTGACTCATGACATGACTTAATCATGTGTTGGAAGTGTAATTTGTCTTAGGGAAATTTAACATCTTTAAGACTTTGTCATCCTATGCAAGATCTGGGGATAGCTTACCATTTGAGCATTCTTTTGCATCCCTCTTTAGCATTGAAATTATTTCATGTGGCTTTTACAACTCAAAAAATATATTTCTGGGCACTATTTCCTTTGAATTGCTTTTCTGAATGGTAATCCTATATAATAAAAGCCTAATATGCTAAGTATCTGCTCATCGGGCCATTCAACCAATCAAAGCGTAATATGCTAATGATATGCTAAGGCCGCTCAACCACTCGCTATGATGTGCACTGACCACCAGGGGGCAGACAGTCAACTGGCCAACTAGTCACTATGACGGCACTGACCACCAGGGGGCAGACGCTCCGACCAGTAGGTTAGCTTGCTGCTGGGGTCTGGTTGATCAGGACTGAGCAAGACAGGCTGGACACCCTCTGGAGCCCTCCCAAGGTCCCTCCCCGGCTGGCCAATCTCCTGCGTCCCTCCCCAGCCCCAATCGTGCACTGGTGGGGTCCTTCGGCCTGGCCTGCACCCTCTCACAATCTGGGCTGAGGGAACCCCCCAAATGCACAAATTTCATGCACCGGGCCTCTAGTGTGTGTGTGTGTGTGTGTGTGTGTGTGCGCGCGCCAGGCCTCTAGTATGTATATAATTGATTTCAGAGATGAAGGGAGAGGGAGAGAGTGATAGAAACATCAGTGATGACAATTGTTGATTGGTTTCCTCCTGCTTGCCCCCTACTGGAGATTGTGCCTGCAACCCCAGGCATAGGCCCTGATGGGGAATCCAACCATGATCTCCTGGTTCATAGTTTGACGCTCAACCTCTGAGTGACACCAGCCTGGCCACCCCTATATATTTTAACTGGTTATTTACTGTATATATAAAAGCCCATGATATATTTATATTAATTTTTGCACTCAGCCAGACAAATGAATTCAGATATAACAAGTGATGGTTAATTTCCCCTCCTCCTTTCCAATTTGTAAAACACTTAGTAATTCCATTCCTTTATTCTTAGGTAGAACATGTTTAAAGTCACATTTGAAAAGCACCTTGCCTCCCTTATTTTTGTCTTTTGGTTTGTATACTGGTAATCCTGTTTTGGCTTCTTCAATAGCACATTAAGAGATTTTTTAAAATCAATTAACCCTCTTTATATTAACTGATTGTGGTGCGTTATTTTTTGAATATGCTACTCTGGATTATGTTGGCAAACATTTGGGGCCACCACATCTACAACCATCCATGTAATACCTCTGTGGCTGAGAGATTCATCCATAAGCAGGAAAATGTGTTCACAGGACCTCACTCAAAGGCCGTGGAGAGTCAAAGGTCTGCAACAATTATGCAAGAGCCCAGGGGAGGACGGAAGGAAAAGGGACCCTGTGGTCCCCACATGCGGCAGGCACCTACATCATCACACGGAGCAAGGTATCCTGGGCTCCTCCCCTGATTCCTGCCCCTCCCCGGAGGCCCGCCCAGAAAAAGCTCAACCCAGCTGCTCTGAATTCTGCCCTGCTTCTTTTAAAGGGAGCTAGCCCACCCCTGAACCCTCCCTCTGTCTTCTAGTACCCTATCCCATAGTCCCATCCTTCCTGTTTGGCACCTGCGCATTAGTGGCCAACTGCCTTGTGGGTGGAGTGCTTAGGGTACTGTCCATGGACACGGTCCCACGCAGCCCTAGGTCCTGGTTAGTGCCTCTGCCCAGAGTGAGCCTGCGTATTAGCGACAACTAGGCCTTTTAGTCAGAGCAGGTGCACTTGACAGACAGCCCTTGGGAATGTGACCTCTGAACCCTGATGCTTTTGTGATCACACATGACCACGCTCATCCACAACATGTTATCTTTCCCAAAACTCTGCCTTTCCCATCTTCTGGGGAGAGGCACAGCTTCCCCTTAACAGGAATTGAGTGTGCCTAGCCCCATCTCCCCTTTTCTCCACTGAAGAGGAGAGTGCTTGGGGCTTGGACCCCTTATGCCACTGCTGCTGACTGGGCAGGGCCCTGGGCCCCTTTATTTTTATTTATTTTTAAAAATATGTTTTTAGTGATTTCAGAGAGGAAGGGAGAGGGAGAGGGAGAGAGAGAGAGATAGAAACATCAATGATGAGAGAGAATCACTGATCAGCTGCCTCCTTCACGCCCCTCACTGGGGATCCAGCCCACAACCCTGGCACGTGCCCTTGACCGGAATCAAACCCGGGACCCTCCAGTCTGCAGGCTGACGCTCTATCCACTGAGCAAAACCAGCTAGGGCATGGGCCCCTTTATTTGCATGTCAGGGAGCCAGCTCCCCCCTTGAATGTCCCAGACCAGGGGTCCTCAAACTATGGCCCGCGGGCCACATGCGGCCCGCTGAAAACATTTGTTTTTTTTACTTCAAAATAAGATATGTGCAGTGTGCATAGGAATTTTTTCATAGTTTTTTTTTTAAAACTATAGTCCGGCCCTCCAACGGTCTGAGGGACAGTGAACTGGCCCCCTGTTTAAATAATTTGAGGACCCCTGTCCCAGACCCTTTGGGGGGGTCACTAGACCCTAGGTTTTAGGGGTGGGGGTCACCAGCCACTCCAGGGGCAGGGACCATTCTAAAAGCACTTCAATGATTTCCCTTCCCTCCAAATCCCAGGGAATGGAATGGGGACCCCGCCAGCCAAAACATTTCTCTCTGCCCTGGATCAGCAGGAAAATATGTTCACAGGACCTCACTCAAGTGGCATTGAGGGTCTGCAACAATTATGCAAGATCCCAGGGGAGGAATGGATGGGGCCAACCATCTCAACCCTGGAAAAGGGACCACATGCAGCGAGCACCTACATCATCACATGAAGCAAGGTATCCTGGGCTCCTCCCCTGATTCTCGCCCCGCCCGGAGGCCCGCCCAGAAAAAGCTCATCCCTGCTGTGAATTCTGCCCTGCTTCTTTCAAAGGGAATTAGCCCCTCCCCTGACCCCTCCCTCCGTCTTCCTGTGCCCCACTTCATTGTCCCATCCTTCCTGTTTCGCACCTGCACTTTATTGACCAAATAACTGCCTTGTGGGCAGAGACCACGAACTGCCAGGCGCTACTCATGGCCCCGCACCCTGGCCCTGGGCCCCGGATCCTAACCCCGCCCCGTGAGTGCCTGTGCACTAGCGACAAACCCCTGATAGGCAGAGCCCACGCACGTGCCAGACGCCAGCCTTGGCCCCCCCCACCGCGGGCCTGGGGCCGCCTCTGCACAGTGGCACTTCCTGCCTCGCTCCAGGCCCACCTCCGCTCAGCCCCGCCCAGCGCAGACCAGCGAGCCCGGTGCGATGGAGGGCCGAGTGCAGCTGATTAAGGCCCTCCTGGCCCTACCCCTCAGGCACCGGAGGCGTCGGTGGAGGAACCCGATTCCCTTCCCCGAGACGTTCGACGGCGACACCGACCGGCTCCCGGAGTTTATCGTGCAGACGGGCGCCTACATGTTGGTGGACGACACCCTGTTCTCCAGCGATGCCCTGAAGGTGACGTTCCTCATCACCCGCCTCACGGGGCCTGCCCTGCAGTGGGTGATCCCCTACATCAGGAAGGAGAGCCCCCTGCTCAATGATTACCGGGGCTTCCTGGCCGAGATGAAGCGGGTCTTTGGATGGGTGGAGGACGAGGACTTCTAGGCCAGGAGACCCTCGGGCCTGGGGACAGGTGCTCGGGGGAGGGTCCCCGCGCCGGTGGCTGCCGCCCAGACCGCCACAGGCGTCCTCCCACCGCGCCTCCCCGTGCCCGTGTTCTGTGGCGGTGATCTCCCCCGCGCTCCCGTTCCCTCCCGCGTAGTGCTTGCCTTTGTTCCAGGAATAGCGCCCCAGGTTCCTGCTCTGCTGCAGCTGGGCCTGGCTCCGGAGCGCGCCGCCGCCCTCTCCCGCCAGCCGGGCCCCTCCCGCGCGGACTTGGACTCTGTCCTGGGCTCCAGCTGCGAGCTGGGCTCCCGTTACACACTGGACAGACCCCCACAGACCAGCCGTTGCCAACCTCTCCCTGCCAGGCTAGCAGGCCTGCATGGATGTGCCCAGGGACCAGCGCTGTGGCTGCCATCACCATCCAGCACCTCCCACCTACAGGCTGCAGCCTCCAGCGATCTCGTCTCACCCAGGAGGTATCTGAGCTGGCCACAGCCCCTGGACAGTGATTCCAACAGCTCGCCAACCCCTTGGAGGGGCCGGCCAGCCTTTCACCTTCAGCGGGAGGGGCCCATTCCCTCCCTACTCCCCCAGACACCTTCTATTCCTGCCAGATGGCTGCCAGGTCCCAGGGGTGCCCCGCAGCCAAATCGAGTCACTCGTTTTCTCCTGTGGCCTGTTAGTTTTGCTCAGCACCCAGTTCTCTTCTGAATTTGCAGCTGTCTCTCTGATGTGTGCCTTTTGTTCAACACAGTGACCCTGCACTCTGCCCAGCTCTTCTACACTACCTAGACAAATGTCTTTTTCCCCCCAATAAACATCACATATTATTAAAAATAAATGAAATGTGAATGAATATGCTGCCTCTTCTTTCCTGGTCCGTTACATAGGGTCCGTGTTTTGTTCAGCAGTTATGCCTTCTCTCATTCTGTGGCTCATGTAGGGTCTTGCATTGTTAAAGATATTAAAGAGTAAAGGTGTTGATCCTGGAGGTGGAGACCCCTCTGGTGATCATGCAATTCCAGATGCTGACTCTTCCAATCCAGTCAGTTCCATGTCCCTTAGGAAGTGGACCTTGATCTGACTTTTCAAAGGTGATGTAAAGAGAAGCTAGCTAGGAGGCTTTTCAGAGAAGGTTTCTTCCTTTCCAAAAAAATCTGCTTGAAATCACACCTAATTGTTACAAACCATGAATCCCATACATTTGTTAGTATCTGTCAAAGTTTTTTTTTAACCCATTATTCAGGGAACCAGCAGAATGACAAAGGGGCTTTAGAAAATGCATTTACATTTACAAGGTCTTGGATTGTGTAGGTAGAAGGGAAAGGAATACAGAAATGTGGTTAATTTTGGTAAAATCCTGGTAGATGATCTGTAGGACAAAAAATTATAACCTCTAACAGGCAGAAAATAAAATAAAACCACATTACTCTGCATGCTCACCCCTTAAATGCACAGTGCTGAAAAAAAAAAAAAACTACTACCTCATGTACGGCTGGGATAATTAAAATATCTCTACAGTCAAATAATAGGTGGGCTTATAAATCAATATGCAATCAAATCTGCCTCATTTCCAAATTAGGTGATTTTTCCAGAACATAGGAAAGAGGAGTCAATCACAACAGTAATTTTGATTACTTTTCCTCTCTCTCCATATGAAAGGTAAATACTTGCCCTACATGTTCAATTGTTCGTAAGGCTGTACGTGGAAGTACATTTTCTGCATTATGTATCTGATAATGTTTTGTTCCCAGAAATAGTGGAATCATTAACTTGCAATTTGTCATGTAATAGGTCTAAGTCTTCTTGAAAGCAGGGGGAACTTTTGAGTTAATACAATAAATTTATGGTTCACAGGATTCTCAAAACAATTGAAAGTATCTAATTATGAGGTTCCAGTTGAAGGCCCTGGCAGTCTGCCTTCCCAGATGGGGTGGAAGAATGATCATGTTAAGCATATTCACTGTTCGGTTTTATATTTTTTAAGCTTTATTTTATTTATTTATTTTTTAAATATATTTTTATTGATTTCAGAGAGGAAGGGAGAGAGAGAAAAAGATAGAAACATCAATGATGAGAATCATTGATCAGCTGCCTCCTGCACGCCCCCTACTGGGGATCGAGCCTGCAACCCCGGCATGTGCCCTTGACCACAGTCGAACCCGGGACCCTTGAGTCTGAAGGCCGATGCTCTATTCACTGAGCCAAACCAGCTAGGGCTTTATGTGGCTTCTTTTTTATACCCATAGTTGTAGGGCTTCCATTCAGCTACATTTCAGGCAGTTATGAATGATAGTTGTTCTGTAGTTTAGTTGTAATTTTGATATGGTTGTGGGAGGATGGGAGTACCACATTTATCTACACTGCCATCTTGACCAGAAGCCCTATTCTCATGTATTTTTTTTATATAAAGGGCCTGTTCAAGTCACGGGGCCATTTTAAATCATCACTTTTTAATTATTGAGTAATAGTGGTTCTTTATTATATTCTGGATAAAAATCCTTTGTAATATATATGCATTCCAAATGTATTCTCTAGGTATATGCACCATGCTTTCCAGTTTTCTGAAAATAATCTTCTAAAGTATGATGTTTTCCATAATTTATATGAAGTCCAATTTATAATTTTTGTCTTTTATTTTAGTGTTTTAAATATATTTTTATTAATTTCTGAGAGGAAAGGAGAGGGAGAAACATTAATGATGAGAGAGAATCATTGATCAGCTGCCTCCTTCATGCCCCACACGGGGATTGAGCCCACAACCTGGGCATATACCCTAATGGGGAATCAAACTGGTTCATAGGTGAGCTACTGGTTCATAGGTTGACGCTCAACCACTGAGCCATGCGGGCCAGGCAGTCTTTTATTGTTTGAGTTCCTCCAAAAAACAGATGCCAAGAAAGAAGTAGACATTCATGAAGTTTATTGGGGGAAACACTGGTAGAGGGTAAAGAAGAGAGGAAGAAGGGACAGGTGAGGGAAGCCTTCAGTCTATGAAAGGAAAGAGAGAAGGAAGAGCCTACATTTACAGTTGAAGTTTTCAAAAAAATCTCATTTGGACAAATTGGGAACTCAGAACAAATACTGTTGCTACTGGAATTGTGTGTCAGACAGGAATGGCCTAGCTCTAGTAACCCTCAACTGCTCAGTCATTGACCAATAGCAGCCTGAAGAGAGCTTGACCTCAATGTGAATATTGCATTGAGTCCAAAAGTGCATGCCCTGGCCGGTTGCTCAGTGGTTAGAGTGTCGGTCTGCTGAGCGAGGGGTCTCGGGTTCGATTCCCAGTGAAGGTCACGTACCTCAGTTACAGGTTCCCCAAGGCCAGTAAGGATGTGTGTGGGAGGCAACCAATTGATGTGTCTCCCTCACTTTGATGTCTCTCTCTCTCTCTCTCTCTCTCTCTCTCTCTCTCTCTCTCTCTCTCTCTCTCCTCTTCCCTCCCTTCCACTCTCTCTAGCAATGAATGGAAAAAATATCCACAGGTAAGGACTTAAAAGAAAAAAACAAAGAAACAAAAGTGCAGTAGCTGGAAGGTGACTGCTCACTATTATCATGATAGAAGGTTGTCTTGAAGGGAAGTCCAAGTGGCACACTTCCATGGATACCTCAGTGCAACACTGCAGCACAGATCTACTTCTTTACTTAAGTTATGAGAACATCTACTTCATGGTTGATATGGCCTCTCTTCCTGAAAGAAAACTTACAAGATGTAGATTAGTGTAATGAACTACAGTCCCATCACTGTAATTGCTCTCCAGACTACAATTGTGATTCATCCTCTTCCTGCTCCACCATTTAAAATTCCATAGTTTTTATTTATTTAAAAATTTGTAATTGATGAGAGAGAGATCAATCGGCTGCCTTCCACATGTGTCCTGACTGGGGATCAAACCCACCACCTTTTGCTGGATGGACCAATGCTCTAACCAACTGAGCCACACCCATCAGGACTCCATCATTTCTATTTTTTAAAATATATTTTTATTGATTTCAGAGAGGAAGGAGAGGGAGAAAGAGATAGAAACATCAGTGATGAGAATCATTGATCTGCTGCTTCCTGCATGCCCCACACTGTGGATCAAGCCGCACAACTGGGGCATGTGCCTTAACAGGGAATCCAACTGCGACCTCCTGGTTCATAGGTCTATGCTGACCACGTGGCTGGGCTAACTATGGTTTTGATTTGCATTTTCCTAATGATTAGTGATGTTGTGCTCTTTATCATACACCTGTTGGTCATTTGCATGTTTATTGCTTAAAGCATTACAAAGGGTATTAGATATGTGTCCTTTTTTTTCCCCACCCTTGACAATACCCCGGCTTCCCCTACCCCCCCAGTGTCTTATGTCCATTGGTTATGCTTATATGCATGCATACAAGTCCTTCGGTTGATCTCTTACCCCCCTCCCTCCTGCCCCCCAACCCTCCCCGGCCTTCCCGCTGCAGTTTGACAATCTGTGTGAGGCAGCTCTGCCTCTGTTCGATAATTTTTTTAAATGAGAGACCAAAGAGCTTCCCTCCCCCAAAACAAAGAAGTGTGCCCTCATCAGACACAAAATCTGCCAACCCCTTGATCTAGGATTTTCCAGCCTCCAGAAATGTGAGAAATAAATGCTTTTTAAGCCACCCAGTCTATGCTATTTGTTATAGAAGCCTGAACTAAGACTGGGAGTAACTGATAATAGATATGAGTTTTGTTTTTGGAGTGATGAAGATATTCTAAAATTAGATTTTGGTGACATTGTAGAACTCTGTAAATAAACTAAAAGCCATTGACTTGTACACTTTAAGTGGATGAATTTTATAGTATGCAGATTATATCTCAGTAAAGCTGTTAAAAATGAAAAGAGCCCACCAGGTTGGTGTGGCTCTGTGGTTGAGTGTGGACCCATGAACCAGGAGGTCACGGTTCAATTCCCAGTCAGTGCACATGCCCAAGTTGTGGGCTCGATCCCCAGTAGGGAGCATGGAGATGGCAGTCAATCAATGATTCTCTCTCATCATTGATGTTTCTATATCTGTCTTGCTCTCCCTTCCTCTTTCTGAAATCAATAAAAACATCTATATATATAAAAGCCAGGCGACTGGAATGCCAGTATGACCGGAATGATTGGAACAACCAGTTGCTTTGATGTGCACTGCGGCCAAGATCACCCCCCGGACCTCAATCAGGGGTGGGGCTGGCCAGCCAACCTCCCGCATCCTCTCCCCTCAGCGGGCCCGGCCCTGATCGGCCCCAATTCGTGTATCGGGCCTCTGGTATTTTTATAAAAAATCCTTGAAGGTCTTTATCTCTTTCTTTAAAAAAAAAAAAGAAAAGGAAAGAGCTCCAGGACAGATAGCATATTGGTTAAGAGTGCAGGGCTTCTGGTATCTTCAATGTGAGTCCCAGGTCTGCCAGCTTTTAGCCATAGGACCTTACTAAGCTTCTGTTTCCTCAAATATAAATGGTGCTTACCTCATGAGGGGTGTTGAAGATTAAACATGAACATCTGTGTAAGTTTCCTGGAACACTGGGTGTGCTAAAAAAAATCTTCAGCCATTTTGTTATTATATAGGTCTTCATCTCTAATTCCAGGACATCCTTTAAATAGAATAAAATAAACCTTATGAAAATTGAAAAAAATACTGTATATTTGAGAGCTTAATTTGCAGAAATATAGTAATAACTAATATTTTTTCTGGACATCAAGCAGGTTTATACATAAATTAACATTATTATTACTGTATTCCTTTCCCCACAATCTTTAAATGATTCTATGAATTAGCTCTACCATTCTTTTGGTTTCCTGAATAATGAGTTAAATAAAACTTTTACAGGTGTTCATCAAGAAGCTATGTGAAAATTATGATTATAATATTTTGAGAATTGTGCTTTTAAGCCACTTATTATATAAGTTCTCTCTACCAATATTGCCCTGGAACCCAAGATCTCAGAACATTAAACCACTCAAAGGCCACTTTGTCCCCTCCATGCCTGCATTTTCTATATTCAATTTTTGTACATGTTGTCACAAAATTTGTGAAATTATACCTTAACTAGAGGCTGGATGCATGAAATTCGTGCATGGGGGGGGGGGTGTCCCTCAGCCCGGCCTGCACCCTCTCCAATCCGGGACCCCTCAGGGGATGTCTGACTGCTTCTCGAAATCTGAGACCGCTGGCTCCTAACCGCTCTGTCTGCCTGCCTGATCATCCCTAACTGCCTCTGCCTCGCCCTGCACCCAGGACCCAGGATTCTTTCCTCTGGTCAGTTGCAAGCACCTGGGACCCAGGCTTCCCTCCCTCTGGCCGGCTGTAGGCACCCGGGCTGGCTTCACCCAGGCCGGCCACAGCCACAGGGGACCGTGGGTGGGAGGCTTCACCTGGGCTGCAGCCACGGGCGCCAAGGACTGCAGGGCGGGTGTCTTGTCCCTCTCCTGGGCTGCAGGCACAGGCGCTGGCACCCAGGACCACAGGGCAGGCATCTTGTCCCTCTCCCAGGCTGCAGCCCCAACCGCTGGCATCCGGGACCGTGGGGCGGGCGGCTTGTCCCTCTCCCAGGCCGCAGCCCCAGCCGCTGGCACCCAGGACTGTGGGGTGTGCGGCTTGTCCCTCTCCCGGGATGGGCTGCAGTTGCAGGTGCAGCCGCTGGTGCCTGGGACCACAGGGCATGCGGCTTGTCCCTCTCCCGGGCCACAGTCTGGCTGGTCCCCATTCCTCTCTCATGAGCTCATTTGTGTCTGGCTGGTCCCATTCCTTTCTCCCCAGTGTTGAGTGTCTGAGCCATTATGGAGTGACAGCATGAGGGCATGATGACCATTTGCATATTAGCTCTTTATTATATAGGATTATAGACTTCAAGTCAATATTGGCCCCAATTACCCTTTCCCAAAAATTTAGTTTAATTTCATTTTCTCTCTCATGACTCATATTTATCTATGTTTTATGAATCTTATGTTTATTCCTTCATTGATGCTCACTTGAGTGGTGCTTCATGATGGGAGATAGAATAGTTTGCTGAGAATGAAGTGAGGGAAACAAACCGAGAATGACAACTGTAACAGGTGAGATGATCAATGTAACTTCTATGGATTGTATGTTTGTGTCCCCCACCCCATTCTAAACCCATATGTTGAAGCCCCAATCCCCAATTGATGGTATTTGGAGGTAGGGGATCAGGGGAGGTAATTAGATTTAGATGAGGTTGGAGCCCCCAGGATGGAATCAGTGCCTTTATAAGAAGAGGAGATCTCTCTCTCTCCCTCTCTCTCTCTCTCTCTCTCTCTCTCTCTCTCTCCCATATGAGGATACAGCAAGAAGGCAGCATTTTCAAACCAGGAAATGGTTAGTGCACAGCCTCCAAAACTATGAGAAATATATTTTATTGTTTAAGTTACTAAAGCTATGGTATTTTATTATAGCAGCCTAAACTGATTGAGGCACAAATGAAAAACAACCTACATTCTCCCCTTACAAATAACATGTCTTCCCTCCTTTCATGAGATCTTGGGAAAAAAATGTTCATGATTAATTCTTGCAAATTAGCCCTCCCCAAGACATTTGTATCACATAAAAGGACTGGGGATGGTACAACTAGTGTATATTAAATAATCCCTAAGACAGCCATTCTGACAGAAGGAAGAAAACTGCTGTGGCATTTTTGCTGAGGGAGATAGGGGGTTACTGACATTGTTCAAAGGACACCCAGCAGGTCCATACCCATACTACCTATATCTAGAACCAGGTGGACACAGATTGTAGGGGATATGTTGGAGCTACTCCCTAAAGTAAACTGCTTCCAAACACTTCTCAAATTAGCAAAATCTATGTTTAAAACCAAACAGTGAATATGCTTATCATCCTATCTACCCATCCAGGAAGTCAGACTCCCAGCACCTCAAATTGGAACTTCATAATTTGCCTTTTTTAAAAATTGTTTTAAGAACCTGTGAACCATAAAAACTTCATTTTATTCAGCAATTCAAATAATTACTCTGACTTCAAGACTTTGATGTATTACATGCTATATTGCAAGTTAATGACATTTTCACTATTTGGAGGAACAAGAAATAATTAAGACATAGTACAGGTGCCCTAGCCAGTTTGGCTCAGTGGATAGAGCATCAGCTTTCAGACTGAAGGGTCCCAGGTTCAATTTGGTCAAGTGCACATACCTGAGTTGCAGGCTCAATCCCCAGTAGGGGACATGAAGGAGGCAGCTGATTAATGATTCTCTCTCATCATTGATGTTTCTATCTCTCGCCCTCTCCCTTCCTCTCTGAAATCAATAAAAAATATTTTAAAAAAGACATAATGCAGGCAATTTTCTTCGTTATCCTATATAATAAAAGGGTAATATGCAAATCGACCAGACGGTGGAACAACCAGTCACTATGATGCGTACTGACCACCAGGGGTCAGACGCTCATGCAGGAGCTGCCCCCTGGTGGTCAGTGCACTCCCACAGGGGGAGCACCACTCAGCCACAAGCCAGGCTGATGGCTGGTGAGCACAGTGGCAGTGGCTGGAGCCTCTCCTGCATCCACAGCAGAGCTAAGGCTGTCAGTCGGACATCACCAGAGGGCTCCCAG
Organism: Myotis lucifugus; assembly: GCF_000147115.1. Taxonomy (NCBI): domain Eukaryota; kingdom Metazoa; phylum Chordata; class Mammalia; order Chiroptera; family Vespertilionidae; genus Myotis; species Myotis lucifugus. Next base: position 4,651,362 of record NW_005871050.1, on the reverse strand, counting down.
ACTGCTAAAGGGTGCAGGCCGGGCTGAGGGAACCCCCCCTCCCAGTGCACAAATGTTGTGCACCAGGCCTCTAGTATATACATAAAGTCCTGCAAACCACAGCACATGAATAGCAAAGCTAAACTGTGAAAATGAAGAAAGAGGACAGTGAAATAAAAGTGAAAAAATACTGGTGTGAATTATTCCTCTATCCCATGTCAGGAAAATCACCAAAATTTAGAAATGAGAGAAAAAGTTGATTGTAAAATAGAAGGCAGCAGGAAGAGTAAGACCAAAAATTATATGGGTTGACTCCAAAAAAGAAGCCATAGGCATGAGTCTGCAGGAGCTGAGCAAGGCTGAGGACAGTACATTGTGGCCATCACTCATCCATAGGGTCTCCAACGTCTGAGCCCACTCAACAGCACGTAACACACAACCTTTAGACATCATAACAAAGAGCTGTCTATAAGCCGACCTGTGAACCATCTGACTTAGGATATTTAACTTTGTTGAACAACAATTGGTGAGGAAGAACAGGCTTTTAACCATACAATAAATATGAAGTTAAACTGCAGATAAACAATGAGCAATGACTTTTTCTGACCATTAGGGAAGTGTATGCATTTATTCTCCTACAGGTAAAAAACCAGGCTAGTTCCTAAACAATCTCATTTCTGCATGCTTTTCCCCATCCCTACTACTTACATAATGAAAGTTCCATACATGTTTTAAAAAAAAATAGGTACCTATGTAATTTTGCTGGTTCCCTGAAAAATTGCAGTATAAAACTTAGGTATTGTTCACCATCAATGTAGGATTTATGGTTAGGACAATTTGGGTGCTTTCGAACCACTTTTTTGGAAATGAGAAAACCTTCTCAGAGGTTGACTATTCACATTGCCTTGGAAAAAATAAAGATCCAATTCATAAGAGGTTTGGAACAATCTTGACTGGATTAAACAGTCATCAGTGGGGTCTCCATCATCAGGACCAACTCAGGCTTCCAATTTGATGTTTTGTTAGCAAGAGTCAACAGAGAGTTTCTCTAACATCACCCATAGAATGGTAAAGGATATCTTTTCTGGACAAGAAATGGACCACATTTATAGGAACAGGAAAGAAGTAGTGCCTTATTTATTGAGACTATGTTTTAATAGTGTTTCACATTTATTGAAAAAAAAAACAAAACAAAAAACTTTTGTCCAGATAGTGTTGAGGAATATGGTAGAATCTAAGTTATTTGGTAGACCAACAAGCACATAATTAAGGAAATACTACAAATTCAGAAGAGAACTGTATTCTGGGCAAAACTAATAGTTCCACAGGAGAAAATAAGTGACTCAACTTGGCTGCCAGGCACCCTTGAGATCTGGCAGCTTTCTGGAAGGAGCAGGAGCTATGGGAGTAGGGAGGGAATGGCTCCAGATGAAGGTGAAAGGCTGGCCAGACCCTTTAGGAGCATGATGAACTGCTGGAGTCATTGTCCAGGGGCTGTGGCCAGCTCAGATACCTCCTGGGTGAGATGAGATCGCTGGAGGCTGCAGTCTGTCAGTGGGAGGCCATGGATGGTGATGACAGCCACAGCGCTGGTATCCAGGCATATCAAAGCAGGCCTGCTAGCCTGGCAGGGAGACATTGGCAGCCAACAGGCTGAGGAGGTTTATCCAGTGTGTAACGGGAGCCCAGCTCGCAGCTGGAGCCCAGGACAGAGTCCAAGTCCGCGCGGGAGGGGCCCGGCTGGCGGGAGAGGGCGGCGGCGCGCTCCGGAGCCAGGCCCAGCTGCAGCAGAGCAGGAACCTGGGGCGCTATTCCTGGAACAAAGGCAAGCACTACGCGGGAGGGAACGGGAGCGCGGGGGAGATCACCGCCACGGAACACGGGCACGGGGAGGCGCGGTGGGAGGACGCCTGTGGCGGTCTGGGCGGCAGCCACCGGCGCGGGGACCCTCCCCCGAGAGCACCTGTCCCCAGGCCCGAGGGTCTCCTGGCCTAGAAGTCCTCGTCCTCCACCCATCCAAAGACCCGCTTCATCTCGGCCAGGAAGCCCCGGTAATCATTGAGCAGGGGGCTCTCCTTCCTGATGTAGGGGATCACCCACTGCAGGGCAGGCCCCGTGAGGCGGGTGATGAGGAACGTCACCTTCAGGGCATCGCTGGAGAACAGGGTGTCGTCCACCAACATGTAGGCGCCCGTCTGCACGATAAACTCCGGGAGCCGGTCGGTGTCGCCGTCGAACGTCTCGGGGAAGGGAATCGGGTTCCTCCACCGACGCCTCCGGTGCCTGAGGGGTAAGGCCAGGAGGGCCTTAATCAGCTGCACTCGGCCCTCCATCGCACCGGGCTCGCTGGTCTGCGCTGGGCGGGGCTGAGCGGAGGTGGGCCGGGAGCCGAGGCAGGAAGTGCCACTGTGCAGAGGCGGGCCCAGGCCCGCGGTGGGCGGGGCCAAGGCCGGCGTCTGGCACGTGCGTGGGCTCTGCCTATCAGGGGTTTGTCGCTAGTGCACAGGCACTCACGGGGCGGGGTTAGGATCCGGGGCTCAGGGCCAGGGTGGGTGCAGGAGGCAACCAATCGGAAACAAATTGATATTTTTCTCTTTCCCTCTCCCACTCTCTCACTCTCTAAAAATCAATGGGGAAAAAATCTTCGGGTGAGGATTAAAAAAATAAAAGCCTTAAAAAACAAACAAACCACCTGTTCAACCTTTCATTGGGCAAAGATTTTAACCTATGACAACAAAAACATAATTCATAAAAGGAAAATTAATTAAATTGGACTTCAACAAATTACACAGCTTGTGCTCTTCAAAAAACACTGTTCAAAGACTGAAAATAAATGGAACAGGCTGAGGGAAAATATTTGTAAATCGAATATCTGACTAAGACTTAAATATAGGATATATCTATATATCTATATGTGTATCTATATCTATATCTATAGATAAGTATGTATCTCAAAACTCAGCAATTGAAAGTAAACAGATCAATTAAAACTGTGCAAATATTTGGACACACACTTCCCAAAAGAAGATATATGTGTGGCAAATAAGGAAACAAAAAGATGCTCAACATCATTAATAATTAGGAAATTGGAAACTAAAATAAAAACAAAACAAAGAAAAAACAAAACAAAGTAAATCAAATAAAAAAAAAACAGAACAAAACCTAATAATACTAAAGGCCCCTAAGTTTGAAGAGCAAATGGAGATACAGAATAGTAGAAACCTAGTGGAAAATATTTTTACCATCTTTATGTGACTCTGTAGAGTGTAGACTATAATTCTTCCTCCCCTTAGATAACCACTATTCTGAATTCTACAAATATTTAGTTTTTCCTATTATTGACATTGAAATAAAATGAAATCATTAAAGTATATACTATTTTGTTACTCACCTCTTTTCGTGAATGTATTATATGTGGCACTCATCCATATTTCAGAGAGTACTAGTAGTCATTTTAAAAGATTCTAGCATTCCATTGAATCAGTAAGGCACAAATTATTTATTCATTTGCCTAATCTAGCAGCAGTACTGAAAAGAAAACACACTGCAACTAAATGAAGTTTACTCCAGGAAAGCAAAATTATTTTATCAATTAAAAATCAATCATGTGACATGCCATACATACTAACAAGAGAGTGTAGGAGAGGGAATAATGGTCCTTCAAAGCTGCCTGTGTCTTAATCCCCAGAATTTGAGAATACTTTGCTACAAGGAATTAAAGGCGGGGATGACACTATATGGTTTCTAATCAGTTGACCATAAAATAGAGAGATTGTCCTGGATTATCTCATCACATAAACTGATAAAAGTGGAAGAGAGAAACAGAAGAGTGGGTTAGAGAAATGCCATGTGAGAAAGACTCAAACCACCACTGTTGACTTTGAAGATGGAGGAAGGGACCAGGAGCCAAGAAATATGGTGGCTTCTAGGAGCTGGGAATGGCCCCCAGACAGCAAGACAATGGGACTTGGATCCTGCAACCACAAAGAACTGAATTCTGCCAACAGCCAAATGAACAGGAAAGCGATTATCCCATAGACTCTCCAGAAAGGAATGTAGCCTTCCAGTACCATGATTCTGGTCTGGGAAGACCTGTACCAAATTTCTGGCCTACAGAACTGTGAGATGAATTTATGTTGTAAATTTGTGCTAATTTGTTAAGACAGCAAGAGAAAACTATTACAAAGAGAAAAATCCCTTCTAGGACAGATATATGACTGTCCACCTGGCGTCAAATACACGCGTGCTTGTGAAACAAAACCAAACGCACCCTCGAATGAGGGCAGCACACTGTGCTGGAAATACAGAAAAGAATCTGCTGAAGGAAATGCAGGGGAGGGCAGCAGCCCCAAGGGCCTTCTCTGCCTCCATCTTTGCCACTTTGGATGGACAGGAGAGTCTGGGGCTTGGGGTGGATGCAGGCCCAGCTTGGGGGACACTAGAACTCCAGGACTTGGGGACTCCCCTATGTTCTCAGAAGTTGGAGCCACCTCCCCACCAGCTCCCCACCCACCCACCACCAACCTGACCACAGGTGGGGGAGCCCTTCAGGGGAGGGTCACTGTATGGGGAAATGAAGGGACTCAAAGAGTAACTGGCAGGGCCCTGGCTGCCTCAGGAACTGTCACTCCATGGAGTCTGCCCTCCCACAGAAGAAGACCACAGCCGTGGTCAGAAGCTTGACCATGGCCTGGGCACTCACCATAGAAGAAAAAGCACAAGGCTGCCTCCTGACTCACTGTGGTGACAGAGGCCTCTCAGGGTCCCCTCCTCTTCACTTGCCTCTAGAGCTCCCCACCCTTCTGCCCTGCTGGGACCTGCTGCCATCCCAGGAGCTAGCCCACCAGGGCTGCAGACTCCCTACCCCTTGGTACCTCTCCTGAAGGGTCTGTGCCCATCAAGGTCTGGCCAATGAGGGTGCAGCAGGAGGGTGGGATCCTGGGCCACTAATGGATAGTGGCCAGGGCTGTCTTGGCTCCTCCCATCATTGGGAAAGGCACAAATATGGTGGCCAGTGGGCTGGGGTCTGGGCCCTGTGTATGCTTCAGGGGATAGAGGGGCTCCTCTGTGAGGTCGCTGGGAGGATGGGAGGTGTGGCTTTTTGAGCAGGGCTGCAACCCTAGAAGAGGCTGGTCGCTCCACACTACCAACACTAGGATTCTGTTTTTTCTGCCACATGGACAGAATTCTCAAATGCAAAGTAGGGAGACCAGGCAAGACCTGGTGCAAACACACTAGAGATACATGCCATGAAGAACCGGATGTGTCCCAGGAATGCAAAGTAGGTTTAAAATCTGAAAATCAATTGTTATAGTCCATATTGATAGTACAAGGTGGGAGGTGGGGAAGATGAGCATTGCAATGGATGCCCCCGCTACCCAAAAGGGCCTGATCAAATCCAATACACATCTGTGATAAAAAAATTTCCAACACATTTGGAATAGAAGGGAATTTCCTCAACCCGATAGTGTCTCCATAAACTCACAGTGCACATAATACTTACTGGTGAAGAATGAATGTTTTCCTTAATATTGACAATAATACAAAATGTCTACTTTTGCCTATTCATTTCAAAATTGTACTGGAGGGTCAAGCCAGTGGGACAAACCCTACCATCCCACCAAAATAAAACCACGCTGATTGGAAAGAAAGAACTAAAACGGTCTTTATTCACAGATGACGTGATCCTATATGGAGAAATTCCCAAGAAATGACAAACTTCTTTTGTGATGTATGCGGGGAAGGGTGGATACAGCCTCTCAGTGTCTGCTCATACTCAGTTATATCCCCTAGGAAAGCAGCCTGTGTCCACCCCAATATCAGAAACATTGGTTAACAGAGACCCATCCGAGGTCACTTCACCAGGCCAACACTGCAGGCGGAGGAGAAGGCACTTTGTGTCCCCAGCTCGCCCACACAGTCCCCTATTGGGAAAGCAGGCCAATGTCAACAGCATAAGCGCCCTGTGTCTGTGTGGAGAAGCAAGTGTCCTGGGCTGGAGGGAGTTCCCCAAAGAGTAGGGGGCGGAGGGAGGGGAGAAAAGCATTGTGCCCACAGCAGGTCTATATTCATTGACCATCTATTTAGTTTTAGGCATTAGCAAAAGGAAAGATGAGGCCATCCCAGCAACCAGAGGACGGAAAAGCAGAAAACTGTGTCTAACTTAACCCCGTTGGGAAGCCCAGCTGAGCAAACAAATCATAAACTGGAAGAGCTAGGGCCAGCCTTTAGAGGAGCATACATAAGCTCAGGGGACAGAAGTTATGTCTCCCAAAGGTAGCTGTGACAGTGGAGCAAGTGGGCCTCCGCTCAGTGCGGAGGGGGCAGGGTCACGGATGCAAGGATACACAATGACTCCCCAGGCACCCCATTCCACTGAGCACCATACACAGGAGAGAGCAGATTTTCTCTCTCTGGTGTGATGAGCCCCTCAGAGGCCCCGGCAGGACCCACACAGCTCCTTTAAGAGCAGAGCTAAAGAGGCCCCCTGGACACAAGAGGGACTGAAAGCAAAAAGGGGGAGCAAAGACAACAAGACAGGGGAGGAGTATTCATGACAAAACATGTGGCCCCAAAACTGTGATGGCAGCAGGGCAGCCAAGTGAATATTCAAGAACAGAGTAGAGGGGAGGTTTCGAACATCGACTCCAGAGAAGAGTATAAGGCACTGCTCCATGTCGTCAAGCAGAGAGCAGAGTGGACAGCAGTCCTCTCCAGCTCAGAGAGAAGAGCAGCAGCATGAAATAGCGGATTCCAGCCGTGTTTCTGTCCTTTGAGGGTACTGCTGTAGCAGAGATTAACAGGATGTGTAGAAAGCAGAGCATTATTCTTCACCTTTCATCTCATATTCAGTTGGACACAGGGGCAAGTGTTCATCTCTGCATCTGGATTTTTCTCAGCACCACCGCCAGGCACACACCTTTCATGGGGCCAGTGGGAATAGACACAAAACTCTCCTGACGGCAATTTTCTGCGGTGGGTCAGGCCTTTTTGCTTCACATATATAATTGATTCCAGAGAGCAAGGGAGAGGGAGAGGTAGAAACATCAATGATGAGAGAGAACCATTGATCGGCTGCCTCCTGAATGCCCCACACTGGGGATCCAGCCCCCAACCCGGGCATGTGCCCTGTCCCGGAATTGAACCGTGACCTTCTGGTTCATAGGCTGATGCTCAACCACTGAGCCATGCAGGCCGGGCCTGACTTATATTTTTTATTCACTGGTGGGCCTCTTCCACAGATGAACTTCTCCCCTGGCCTTACAACCCTTGCCCCACCCCTGTGATATTGGAGCTCAAAAAGGTAGCGACACCCCCATCCTATTAGTTCCAGAACAAGCCTAGGTCTCAGTTCTTTCCCCACTAGGCTGGATCAGACAGAGAGCAGGGATCTCTAGTGAATGGTTGGGTCATCTAGGACTGGTCTGCCGCTCTCCCAGTGCCTGCCTAGTGGGAAATAGGAGTGACAGCACGCTTAAGGAAAAGAACAAGAGAGCTTCTGTGCCCCCCCTGGCCCGCCCCCCAAGCAGGCTTGTTCACACTACCCTTGGGCTTGACTCTGAGCTCTGACCCTGGAGCCTTCTCCTTGGACATGGGATGTCCTGGGCTTCTGGACACATCAGTGCTACCCCTACATAAAACGCCTGCTCCTTCTGGACCCAACCCTATACTGTCCCACATTCCCAGCAGTCCCAGCGGGCTTCCCCCAGCTCCTCCCAGGAAGAAGATCAGAATGGGCAAGTAGGACCAAGGCAGCGCAGCACCTGTAGCAGAGCAGGAGGCAGGAGGAGGGGTTGGGCAGTGGAAGAGGCCAGGTTGAGACCAGAGGATGAGTCTGAGGGAGGGACAGCAGATGGCAGCCAGCTCTCTTGGGGCTGGGGGCTGCTCATAGAAGGATGGATGGGTGCAGATGCTGGGGTGAGGTCTGAGGAGACAGACCTTGATCCTGCTCTAAGGGTGGGCTGAGCCAGGAGACAGCCAGGGAGAGCAGCACTCCACAGTCACTCCACGGGACATTCCAGCTATTACCTGGATGTAGAGCAGCGGTTGAGTCCCTCTAGCAGGGCAATCAGACCCCCAGGAAACCCTGGTCTGGCCTCCACAGCCCAGAGTCCTGCTCAAGTACAGGTTTCACCAACCCAGAGGCTGATGTTTCTCTGTGCAGAAGAGGGTGCTACTGGCCCAGCCCTGTCTCCACAGGCCCTACACCTCAAAGAGGCCCTTATTTGTGGTTGGCCATGATGCACCAGGCTTTTCCTGGCATCTGGGTGTTTGGCACACTGCCTCAGGACCTCAGCCCTCGGGCCTGCACCCCCAAACGATGCCTATGTGCTGCTCTCCCTGGCTGTCTCCTGGCTCGGCCCACCGTTAGAGCAGGATCAAGGTCTGTCTCCTCAGACCTCACCCCAGCATCTGCACCCATCCATCCTTCTATGAGCAGCCCCCAGCCCCAAGAGAGCTGGCTGCCATCTGCTGTCCCTCCCTCAGACTCATCCTCTGGTCTCAACCTGGCCTCTTCCACTGCCCAACCCCTCCTCCTGCCTCCTGCTCTGCTCCCCCATTTCCACAACCCTGAGCTCAGGACTCACTCAACATCCCAGCATCTGGGCCCAGGAGCAGTCTGTTTCCTCCCCTCTAGTGTTTCCGGTGCCTCTAGGCCTCCTGCTTGGCATCCACATTTGTCCTGGGCCTGAGGCTGCCTGTGAGTCTGCGTACTGAACCCCACTCAGCTCCCTGTTCCCTGAGCCCTCTTCCCCAGCCCACCATGGAGGCCCATTCTGGCCCCTTAGCTGCCCTTCCCACCCACCCAGTCAGGAACAGGATGCCAAGAGAGTGTCTACCCATAGAGGCCAGCACAACAGGTCCCTCTCTCTCTGGCCAGACAGTCCAGGGGGGCCCATGACTGAGCTGTTTCATCTCCCCAAACAGTAGGCCACTATGGCCCACAGCCTGCCCAAGGCAGTGAGACTACCATCAGGACTGCCCAGGGCTTGCTGCCCGCCTCCCACACCCCCCCCCAAACACACACAGGCATAATGCACCAGATTGGCTGCCTGGCTAACAAGGGCAGATGCCCCTGACCACACACCAGTCACTGTTGCCATCTCCAGGCTCTGTCCCACCTAGGCCACCTGCACCTGGAACCATGCTGGACCTGGGGCCCTCTCCCACTTCTGCAGAGCAGACCCCAAGGCCATGCCAGTCCAGCTTTTCCCTTGTCCTGCCACCAACCCTTTCTCAGAAGCCTCCCTCTGTGACCACAAAGACAGCCCTCCCTGACTCTGGCCGCCACAGAGTCCAGCTACAACAACCGCTACTGCTCTTCCACCAACAACACTCCCTTCCACAGAAACCAGGAGTCTAGCTCATGAACCCCACCTCCCCGCTCCCCGCCCCCACTTCCCCACGTACTAATGCATGACACAGTCCCTGGGTGGCTCATGAAAGTTTAAACGGGCTCCATGCTCCTAGGAAAGGCCTTCAGGACACCCTACAAATGGGCTCACGGTGACAACCACAGGGCCTCAGTGGAGGCAAAGACCCTTGGCTGTTCACTTGGTAACATACATTTCCTGGACACCTCTCCAGGCCCGACCCACGGTGGGCCCTGGGCACAGACCCCCCTCCCCGCAGTGGACCAGTTCGAGAATCCAACAGAGAATATATGAGTGCTCAGCAGTTTTGAGGATTGTAGGAGGGCTCAGCCGGGAGGAATGTACCCCCCAAACCCAGGAAGTAACCTGGGGTGTGGGTTAACTCAGAACAACCAAACTGCCCAAACCAACAGAACCAGAAGTGGGCTTCAAAGTTCCCAGAGATTGGCACCCAGAGAATGCTTTTAAAAATTGCGTGATATTTTTTGTTTTGTTTTGTTTTGTTTTAAATAGTGGGGGGTTAGGTGGCAAATGTGACAAGAATGGCAATGGATGCACCTGACACAATGGGAAGGTAATTCCATTGAAATTCCAAAAGTGCATTCAGTGCAATTTTTCTGGAAGGCCTTTTCTGAAGCACTTTCCCGGTGAAGCCCATAGCCCAGCGGTTCTCAACCTGTGGGTTGCGACCCCTTTGGCAGTCGAACGACCCTTTCACAGGGGTCACCTAAGACCATCCTTCATATCAGATATTTACATTACAATTCATAACAGTAGCAACATTACAGTTATGAAGTAGCAATGAAAATAATTTTATGGTTGGGTCACAACATGAGGAACTGTATTTAAAGGGCCAGAAGGTTGAGAACCACTGCCATAGCCGATATGAGCGCTTTATAAAGCACATTTTATTCCAATGTGATGCAAACCCTTGATCCAGACCCTGTGTGATGTTTCCATCCTCCACTTCTACCTCCCTCTGTGGCAGGTTCTTGCCCCCACGAGTGCAGAGGGCAGAGTGCCAGTCTGAGAGGTCCAGCTCCATGGCTCCCCAGCTATGGGGACGTGGGCGTGTCCCGGCGACCCTCTGCACCTGTTTCCCCGTGTGCCCCACAGACACAGTGATGCAGGCCCCAGGGGAGTAACGTCACAGTTCGAGTCAATGCTTTGAGAAGAGTAGACTCATTTCTCTTTTCTGTTTCTAGTTTCTCATGTTCTATGACCTCACCATCACAGCAACTCTCCATATACATGCCACCTGCGAGTTACTGCAGTTCAAACCTGTGCTGCTGGGCCAGCTTTTCCCCAATGTCAAATTTAATAAAAAATCAGACCGTTTCACCCCGAGAATCAAATGAAATTGCTAAAGCGGAGGCTCTACAACCACACGCTGACTTCACTCCCCCACTCTCTTCCTGTGCTCAAGGACCTTCCTTCTCATTCTTCTCTTCCCTTTACCAACACCTGCTGTGCCCTTGGCAACACCCACCTGGGCTTTCTGATGTAGTTCAAGGGAACAGCCAGTAGGTGGCGACGCTCCACTGGCGCAGGCCAGACTGGCGCTGCGGGAAGGGGCATTTCACCCCTCTTAGACAGTCAGCTTCCTGTAATTGACCAAAGCAGGAGAAGGAGAGATACAGGTCTTCAAAAGTTATACGTGGTGCGAGCTCTTGAACAAATAAGAACCTCTGAACTGATAGGTGTTTCTGCGCGTTACAGCAGTGGTTTGCAGATACAACCTGGGAGAAGGCCCCTCCATAAGTCAGGGTCCTCTCAGAACACCAGTAATACTGGGAGATGGCCAGTCCATCTTTAAACTTGGGGAAATGCGGTTTCAGCAGGCTTGGGAGAGGGAAACAGCTGTGGTTGAACCCTGGCTCTCCAGGTCATGAGCAGGGTGACCATGGCCAGGTCCCACAGACTGTCTGAGCTTCACTTGTTTCACATGCACAATGATCAGTACTTGAGAGGTCCTGTGAGGAGTGGGTGAAATAGTGCGCATCGCTCAGTGGACACTGAGCACGGTGCCTGACACGTGGGAGCTGTCAGTGAAGGGGGACTAGTCTTTGTTAGCTATTAGCCTTACTCATCATCGGAGCTGTTCATCTCAGGGACATCCAAAGACAGCACGGAGTCCGTGTCAAGGGTCAGGGGCACAAACTTCGTCATCAGATACAGCAGCTGTACCACTTGACAAGGACTGTTGGAACACCCCTTGGCCTCTCTGAGCCCCAGCTTCCTGACTGGTAAAATTAGCATGTGCACGACCCACCTCAAGGGCTGTCGTGGCCATCAAATGCCACTCTGTACGTGTGAAAGTGCCTGGCACTTGGAAGGGCTCCATAGGTGGCAGCTGCTGAGGCATTCTGCCAAACAGGAGCACCGACAGCCCGAGCCCCCCTCCCCCTCCCCGCAGAAACAGCTCATTCCTTCCGCCTTCGCCTTTTCTGAGCCTTGTTCATCTATTTCTCACAAGCTCTCACCCTCAGTTGCACCGATCAGAAGCAGATATTGGGGGGTGGGGGGGATGGGACAGTGACATAAAACAAGTGACATGTGTCTGTGGGGCACACGGGGAAACAGGTGCAGAGGGTCGCCGGGACACGCCCACGTCCCCATAGCTGGTCAGCCATGGAGCTGGACCTCTCAGACTGGCACTCTGCCCTCTGCACTCGTGGGGGCAAGAACCTGCCACAGAGGGAGGTAGGAAGTGGAGGATGGAAACATCACACAGGGTCTGGATCAAGGCTTTGCATCACATTGGAACAGTGACATAAAACAAGACATTCTATCCATCAACATTTTTCTCAATTTGGAAAACACAGTCACTCCATGACTTTGATGATTGTACTACAGCTTAAATCCGCATTGAGCCTCCCTGAAGCTCCCAGCCTTCTTCTGCTGGCCCCCAGCTTTGCTGGAAAACACACAGCATCTTAGTGTGCCTGCACCTTTGGCCTCCCACAGCCACAGAGCAAGCTTCTTGGTACTGACTCTCCAGGAGGGCGCCTCTGGGAAGAAAAGTGAAGGACAAGAGCCAGGCCACATTCCTGCCCCTCACTCTATTCTGTCCTCTGCCTCCACCCACCCCTCTCTGTGCTTTTCCATCACTTGTGTCTTCCAAGGAGCATAAGGATTTGCTCAGCCTCTCAGGCCACAGAGGGCTTAAAACTGCACAGGCAGCCACCTTTTCTCCCCCTCTGGAATCCTCATGGAACTTCACACTATTATGACTCACCTGGGGCTCCTGAGGTCTTTGTATCCCCACTACCCTGTTAAAATGCACCTATCCTGGGATCCCTTTCCCTTAAGAATACTTCTGCTTTCTAATTCATACTGGTGGTTTATTTTGACCACTATAGTCCTCAGTCATGAAAGCTGATTGGCACTCTAGTTGTAGCTCGGTTTCTGGTGAGTTTGCCTCAATTCTTGACTTTTGCAAGAATGGGTTTTTTACCTTGCAAGGCCGAGGTCTAGCCCTTCAACATGGTAACCAAGCAGGTTTTGATCATCGATCTAACTGCCCATGGCACTCTCAAATGTTCCAACTTGAAATGTTCCAACCTGAACCTGCCTTTTTTAAAAACCAAAAATACCCTTCTTTTCTTCCTTGGTTCCCTACCTTGGGTGGAGTCCCCTGCCCCCCTCCCCCCCAAATCAGGAGTCATCTCTGAGAGGGCTATGTCCTTCTCTCCCATTTTGTATCCAGTTAGTAACACTCCACTTCCTGTGTTTTCTGGAATCCATCCCCTGCTTTCCATACCTACCAGCCTTGCCTTGGTTTAAATACAAATGTTTTTGGTGTGTGTTGGGGGGGTGAGGGGTAGAGGTTGGGAGGGGTTAAAGGGAGGGGAAATGGGAGATATCTGTATTACTATTAACAGTAAAAAATATATTTAAAAATGAAAAAAATAATACAAATGGTCTTCCCCTTGGCTCTCTACAAGATTCCTGTCACTGTCTATCTGTTCCCAGGTTTTCAGCCCCACTCCCCCACCAATGCCAAATTCATCCTCCTCACTGGGATAGTGTGATCTATGGAAAACATAGATATGGCCAGAACACTCACCTCCCAAAGATCTTCCAACAAATCTCAAAGTTTAGGATTGGGCCACATCTCCAGAGCCTCTGACTCTTTTTCTCTGGACCCAGTTTCCAATGCGCAGTGTGTACTGTGAGGCTTGTGTTTTCCTGCCCTCCAGAGAATCACAAGCTCAATAAAGCACCTCATGTCAGGAGGACCTGAATTTGCAGTTGCTCTCCAAGGCAGATTGCATTTCACAAACATCACGGAAACGTTCAAATGCATGAAAGTGAATAAATCATGCAGAGAAACTGCATGCCCCATCATATATCTACATTGAATATCAACCTGTAGTTCAATTGGGCTTGATTTCTGCCCCCCTCGTCTTTCCTACCACCACGGGTTATTTTAAAATCAATCCCATACATGCTATATGAGTATGTATAGGAGATTGTGTTAAAAAAAAAAAAGACCAAACGGAAAGCCTTACCAATGGCTCTCAGATCTGTTGTATTCACCCATTCTGTTGGCTCGTGAAATACTTCAGGCATTCCCAAAGCCAGGACTGGGCTGCTGGGGTGGCTGATTACGGGGATGATTTTTTGAGTTTCTAGGTAGGTGACAGTTATCCAGCCCTGTGGGAGAAGAAACTTTTGCAGGTGACTCCAGGTGTGTGGCAAGGAAGTGTACCAGGCAGTGTGATGCCCTGCAGTGCATATCAGGTCACTGTATGCACCCTATGGCAAGTCCCAAGATGAGCTTCCTCCAGATGTGTATACTAGTGTGCTAGAGGAAGCCCATACTCTCTTCACCTTTTCACCACCTGCCTTGGATATCTGATACTAGGCCCTGATACTTGGAGACTGCATGCCCCACCATGAGATACCAGTTCCCCCAAGCTGCCCTCCCCAACTGGTGATTCCTGAGGTTTAACCCTTTGTTAAGGAAAGAAAGGGAATCGGTAAATAAATAACTCCCTATGAGAAGTGACACTTTGCACCACTACATGAAAGCCACAGATACACCTTTCAGGGTTGTAGGCGTGTTCAGGGAAACCTCCTGACCCTGCTAAGGGTAAAGCAGAGGTAGGGTGGCTGGTATGGTCTTACAGAAGACTGCAGAAGTTGAGGACCAGAACTGGAAACAGTGGGCACATGGCTAAATGCTGTTTAAACTGATACCAGAAACTTAGTCCCTTAACTCTTAAGTTTTTCATTATATCACAGAGCCTGGTTTTATAAAATCTTTGTAAAGGCAGAATCAAATAGGTCAGTCAGCCCTGGCCAGGTGGCTCAGTTGGTTGGAGCGTCATCTCATACACCAAAAGTTTGTAGGTTCCACCCCAGTAGGGCACATACCTAGGTTGCTGAGGCCCATACCAGAGGCAACCAATCCACATTTCTCCTCTCTCTCTCTCTCTCTCTCTCTCTCTCTCTCTCTCTCTCTCTCTCTTCCAAATCAGAACACATATCCTTGGGTGAGGATAAAAATCAAATAGGTAAGTCACAGGGCTACTTCCGACATGGCAAGGAGCAGAGCTTCACAGACGCACTCCTACTCCTGAGTGAAACTAATGAAAATTATTTCAAAATCAGCCATTTAAAGTCTCTGTAATGATGCTAAGGTAATAACTACAGTAAGCAAAGAAACATTTATTTAAGAAAGCCTACTCTGAAGAGCAATTTAAAAAATCTATCAAAATAAAACTCAGCCTTTGTATGACTCCCCCCAAAAAAGAAGGTCTATTAAAACACCAGTTCTTCATGGATTTGACCTGATTTGCATTTGGAGGGCTGTGACTTTGGGTTTGCCTTTGCCTTTTGGTTGTTTTCCTTGTTTACAATGTGTGCATTTGTGCTTACACAAAGGTCTTGGAATCTTATATGCGGAAAGATATGAAAACGTGTATGCCCTGTATTTGTATCCTACAGGCTGAAGGCAGTAGTCACAGGCTGACTGGTTTGTCTAGCAGGCAGCTTTTCTCTGAGAACTTTCCTCTGGAGAAGGTTTAATGGCCTCTGAAATGGGAGTAATCTTCTTTTCCGTATTATTTAAGCCAGCAAGCATTTACAGAAGCCAGAAATAGCAGGGTTAAAATTTCAAACAGCAGTTTTTATATAAGATGGATGCTTCAGTATAAAATTTCCAAGTGATAAAATTGTAGTCCTCTGTACAGCTTAGCATGGTTTAAACACGCATCAACTTAGCTTATCACTGTGGTCATGAAAATCTCCCCCACGAGAAACGAGAACAATACTGTGATAGTCTGTCCTGCCTGAAGGTATGCCACGCTGGGTGGTTGGGCATGCGTCTCTCCCTGAGATTTCATGAAGATCCTGGGCCGCAGGTGTCAGCAACTCTGTTGTTGCCATCCAGTCTCGAGGGGCCCAAGATACAAATGGGGTTCCTCAGAATACAGAGTTCAAAGAACCTCCTATGATCCCCCATAACATTTGGAACTTTATTAAGCTCTGTGCCTTAAGAATTAGTTGCCATTAGGCCACGGGCTACTCCCACCCAGGTACATAGCTCACTCTCCCACCCAACCAGTATACTGTCCCCTCAGTGTGTGTCCCTCTCTCTCTAGTGATTGTCAGAAATGCTGTTCTGGGTGCTGAGCAGTTTGTAAGGGACTGTAAGGGACTGGAGAGTTAGGTGAGCAGATGGTCAGTCAGTGACATTTAGGGTGTTCTTACTCACCAGACTGTATTTCACAGGTGTCAACAGATGGCCTTCCCAAGCTTGTGATTCGAATCCAGCAATGAATCTTTGTCACAACTCAGATGTGACTTGGATGCCTGGCTCCACTGGCTGCCCAGCCAAGTGTATGGTGTCTTCCCTCAGCTGTTGTAGATTCTCTGGGCTGTCACCATCCACAAGCCAGGGAGTACTCAGGGCTGGTTTACCTGCCACCCTAATGCCCCCAGAGAGGTTTTAAGTGGCAGCCTGGTTAGAGGGGTCTGGGGAAAGAGACATTACGGGGTTGTGTGTATGTGTGTGGGGGCGGGCGAGAGCGGGGGGATGAAGGGGTGTTGTACACCCTCAAAGGAAAGGTAGGACCTGCAGTGCAAGAACTGAAAGAAAGTCGTGGGAGACTCAGGAGACTCCCATCTGTTTTCTGATTTCGGATCAGCAAGTACAAACAAACCGACACACATACAAGCACATAAAACAGGGAGGTTGGTTGTTGGCTTGTGACAGTAAGCTGAGACAATCATAGGGGTCACCTCATGTGTGTTTGTTTTCCTTCACTCTTAAGGAACACTACCCTGACTGCTTGATGTCCAATGTCAGAAAACTGTTGTTCCATATATGTTGAATGTTTTGTTTAACTTGTGAACAATTCAGGTAGGTGCACAAGAGATATTTTGCACTTGAAAGGTCATGGGGACACCAGGCACTGTTGCAACTCAAGGAAGTGGAGGCAAATTTGCTGTCACCGTATTGGTATGGGGCAGAAGCTGGCTCTGTAGCTCATCTAACTCCAGCTGCATCTCCTCCATCAGCTTCTCCAACTCGGGAGGAAGCATGCGCACCCCCTGGGGCAGTGCCTCCATCCATACCTCCTCTATGTACCCACAGAGGGGAAATGAGCATCTTTAAGATGTTGTGCCATCCTGTCTCAGACCTGTGTATGCATTTCTGTTTGCCCGAATCTTCTTTAGCATTTAAAAAAATTTTTTAAGTGGCTTTTACAGTTTTTCAAATATAATCCTATTTCTTTTTACTTGCTTTTCTGAGTTGAGTCATTAACACCATTATGTATTATAACTGGCTGTTTTCTGCATATATAAAAGCTTGTGAAGGATTTGTATTAATTTTGTACTCAGCCAACAAATGAATCCAGATATAACCTTTAATAGTTAGATTCCCCTCCTTCAATTGGTCAGTCCCCTAGTTGTTCCTTTCCTTTATCTTCACTGTGGAAATTAGCAACGTCATGGTTGGAAAGCATCCAACAACTCTTACTTTTGACTTTCCGTTTCGGCGCCAAGAAAGAAGATACCCACTAAGAAGGGCTCCTGGTGGCTAACTGGGCTCAAATTAAAAACAAAAACAGAGACTAGCAGCCATTTCTACACAGGGGCCTGTCAGGAAAACTGCACTTCAGGGAGAAACCTACATTGAACTGCCAGCTTGCACTGTGTTCCTGCCATCTGAGCCAACCCTTATAAAGTAGTGCTGGAATTGTATTTCAACCAATAGGACTGAGACTTTCCCCTTCTAATCCGGAGCTGCCCCAGCTATATCCCTCATCAGCATCTTCACCAACCAATCAGTGGTTCCATTAGGACCAATCAAACTGGGAGGATTTGGCATCCTCATTTGCATGAGGACAGACTAATCGGGGACCAGGGGTGGGGACTTCTGTCTATATACTGGTAAGTCAGCTCCCCTCTGCCTGGGAGAGAACACTTTCCTTTTTGACTGAACATTTGGTGTTTCCCTGGCTGCAGGTGAAACACCAAAGATGAAACACAAAAGACAGAGCAGAGCAGGGCAGGGCAGAGCAGTCTAGCTGGAGAGGGGCTTTGCCCCAGGGCCTCCTCAGAGCCCTGCTGTTTCATAATTGAGCTGTAATACTACTGAGCTATTCCACAGCCCTGGTGTCAGAGCCATGTTGTATCACAGTTGAGCTGTTTGCACTGAATAAATTTTCCTTCTTCCGCGCACCCCAATGGGGGATTCCTGTTGGTTTTGAATTGGTGCCAAGGACCATTGGTTGACAATCCTCTTTGGCCTCTTAATTTAGCCCTTTAAATGATAAGAGTTTTCTTTTTATTTAACCCTCTTTCCTTTACCTGGTCATGGTGCATTTTTTTAATACCCTCCTCTGGATTATGTTGGCTAACCTTTGGGGTTTGTCAATTTCGGTCCAAGGCCCCCACATCTCCAACCACAAGGGCAATATTTCTCTGGCTGAGGGAGAAATCCATAAGAAGGGAAATGTGTTCACAGAGTCCAAGGTCAGCAAAGGTTTTCCTGGGTCTGAGGGCCTGAAGGGGTGAAAAGCCAGGACGCCTTCCCTCCTCCTCCTCCTCCTCCTCCTCCTCCTCCTCCTCCTCCTCCTCCTCCTCCCCCTCCTCCTCCTCCTCCTCCTCCCCCTCCCCCCCCCCCCCCGG
>NW_005871050.1:4591317-4632762 GCF_000147115.1 Myotis lucifugus | reverse complement strand
CCGGCTCCCTGACCCACCTCCGCTCAGCCCCGCCCAGCGCAGACCAGCGAGCCCGGTGCGATGGAGGGCCGAGTGCAGCTGATTAAGGCCCTCCTGGCCCTACCCCTCAGGCACCGGAGGCGTCGGTGGAGGAACCCGATTCCCTTCCCCGAGACGTTCGACGGCGACACCGACCGGCTCCCGGAGTTTATCGTGCAGACGGGCGCCTACATGTTGGTGGACGACACCCTGTTCTCCAGCGATGCCCTGAAGGTGACGTTCCTCATCACCCGCCTCACGGGGCCTGCCCTGCAGTGGGTGATCCCCTACATCAGGAAGGAGAGCCCCCTGCTCAATGATTACCGGGGCTTCCTGGCCGAGATGAAGCGGGTCTTTGGATGGGTGGAGGACGAGGACTTCTAGGCCAGGAGACCCTCGGGCCTGGGGACAGGTGCTCTCGGGGGAGGGTCCCCGCGCCGGTGGCTGCCGCCCAGACCGCCACAGGCGTCCTCCCACCGCGCCTCCCCGTGCCCGTGTTCCGTGGCGGTGATCTCCCCCGCGCTCCTGTTCCCTCCCGCGTAGTGCTTGCCTTTGTTCCAGGAATAGCGCCCCAGGTTCCTGCTCTGCTGCAGCTGGGCCTGGCTCCGGAGCGCGCCGCCGCCCTCTCCCGCCAGCCGGGCCCCTCCCGCGCGGACTTGGACTCTGTCCTGGGCTCCAGCTGCGAGCTGGGCTCCCGTTACACACTGGACAGACCCCCACAGACCAGCCGTTGCCAACCTCTCCCTGCCAGGCTAGCAGGCCTGCATGGATGTGCCCAGGGACCAGCGCTGTGGCTGCCATCACCATCCAGCACCTCCCACCTACAGGCTGCAGCCTCCAGCGATCTCGTCTCACCCAGGAGGTATCTGAGCTGGCCACAGCCCCTGGACAGTGATTCCAACAGCTCGCCAACCCCTTGGAGGGGCCGGCCAGCCTTTCACCTTCAGCGGGAGGGGCCCATTCCCTCCCTACTCCCCCAGACACCTTCTATTCCTGCCAGATGGCTGCCAGGTCCCAGGGGTGCCCCGCAGCCAAATCGAGTCACTCGTTTTCTCCTGTGGCCTGTTAGTTTTGCTCAGCACCCAGTTCTCTTCTGAATTTGCAGCTGTCTCTCTGATGTGTGCCTTTTGTTCAACACAGTGACCCTGCACTCTGCCCAGCTCTTCTACACTACCTAGACAAAAGTCTTTTCCTTATTTTCAATAAATGTCAGATGCTATTAAAAAAGAAATTGAGTCTCAATTAATGTGGGGCCTCTCCCGCCCTGGTCCAGTACATGGGGTCTATGTCTTGTTCAGCAGGTATGCCCCCTGCCATTCTGTGGCTGACGTTGAATCTTGCCCTATAAAATAGCAGTGGTAGTCCTCTGGTGGTCCTGGAGATGGAGACCCCTCTGCTGATCATGCAATCCCAGATGCTGACTCTTCCAAACCACTCAGTTCCATGCCCCTTAGGAAGTGGGCCTTGATCTGATTTTGGCCAAGGTGATGTAAGGAGAAGTCAGCCAGGAGGCTTTTCAGAGAAGGTCTCTTTCCAAAAAGCTGCTTGAAAGCACAACACCTGATTGTTACAAACCATGAGTCCCACACCTTTGTTGGTGAACACCTATCAAAGTGTTATTTGACCCATTATTCAGGGAACCAGTAGAATGATAGAGGTGCTTAGAAAATGAATTAACATTTTTGGAGCCTTGATCCTCTAAGTAAGTACTGGGGAAAGGATTGCAGAACTGCCC
The DNA here is from genome assembly GCF_000147115.1 of Myotis lucifugus. Taxonomy (NCBI): domain Eukaryota; kingdom Metazoa; phylum Chordata; class Mammalia; order Chiroptera; family Vespertilionidae; genus Myotis; species Myotis lucifugus. Next base: position 4,631,009 of record NW_005871050.1, on the reverse strand, counting down.
TTAATTTAGGTACAGACCTGGTTATGCAGGACCATAAAATTATAACCTATTCTAACAGGCAGAAAGTTAAAAAGAAAAAACGCATTACCCTCTGCATGCTAACTTCTTACGTCCACAGTGCTTGCTGATAAAAAGCCTCTGCTACCTCATGAGTGGCCGGGAAAACTTGTATCCCAATAGTCAGATAAAGGTGGGCTTGTAAGACAACACTCAATCAACTCTGCCTCATTTCTAATTTAGGTGATTTTTCCGGAACGTATGAAAGAAAAATCAATCACAGCAGTGATTTTTATTGTCTTTCCTCTCTCCTTATGAACAGGTAAATCGTTGCCCTTCATGTTTAGTTGTTCATAAGGCTGTCCATGGATCTAGACGTGCATTATCTTTGTTATGTATATGACAATGCACATTAACTTACAACTTGGCATGTAATAGATCAAACTCTTCTTGAAATTACAGGGAACATTTGAGTTAATACAATGTGGTTGTTATGGTTCACAGGTTTCTTAAGACAATTGAAAGCAGCTAATTATATTGTTCTAGTTGAACATGCTGGCAGTCTGCCTTCCTGGATGAGGTGGAAGGGTGGTCGTGTTAAGCATAATCACTGTTTGGTTTTAAACACAGATTCTGTTAAAGTGGTTTGAAAATTGTTTAGAAGCAGTTTACTTAGTGAGTAGGTCCCTATGAATATTCCCTACGACCCGCGTCCACTTGGCTCTAGAGGTTGGTAGCATGGCTATCCTTTGAACAATGTCGGTAACACCCTACCTCGCTCAACAAAAATACCCCTGCGATTTTCTTCCTCCTGCCAGAATGGCTCTCTTAGGGATTGTTCCTTGGACTACACTGATTGCATCATACCAACTCATCTTTCATGCCGAAAATGTCTTTGGAGACTTGATGGTGTAAGTACTGTGGTAAGGAATGCAGAACTGCGGTGAAGTTAGGTACAAACCTGTTTGATGACATGCAGGACCATGCAATTATAACTTTCTCAGGCAGAAAAGGAAAAAAAAATCAAGACTCCTTACAGGGACAAAGGAATGACATTTGCTAGCGAGAAGGGAGTTTCTTTCTTACTATTTTGCAAGCTCACCCCTTCCAATTGTCATTTTTGGCTTGTTTCCCTCACCTTATTCTAGCAATCGACTCAATACCCAACCAAGAAGCCTTAGCTCAGAAGAAGGAAGAAATATAAAGACTGACAAAATGGAAGATGGATGTAAGAGGGACATATAAAAATTCAATTAATCTTCTAAACATAATATGTTGTAGACTTTCAGGTTGTTTCCACTTTTTGGTATTTATTCATGGTATCTACACTAATAAAAGAGAAAAATGGTAATTGGCGTACGACCGCTACCCTTCCCATTGGCTAATCAGCATATCCTTATGCAAATTAACTGTCAGCCAAGATGGCGGCCGGCAGCCAGGCAGCTGGAAACGAACATGAGGCTTGCTTGCTGCAGTGACTGCAGACTGCAACGTTCCCCGCCTGCGCTGCCGGCCTCTGAGCCGGCAGTTTGAAACATTCTAACAAATATAGCCGGCTGGGATCTCAGAGCTGAAGTTATACATTGTTTCGATTATAGAACGGCAAACAAACCAGCGGAAGCCTCAGAGCTAGAGCCAGAGCTAAAGCTGGCCCAGAATAAAAAAAAAAAAAAAAAAAAAAAAAAAAAGGAGTGGTTGGGAGCTTCAATCAACAACCGCCAGCCTGAAAGCAGCCCTCAGCCCCTCACCCAGACTGGCCAGGCGCCCCAGTGGGGACCCCCACCCTGAAGAGTGTGTGACCAGCTGCAAACAGCCATCATCCCCTCATCCAGGCTGGCCAGGCACCCCAGTGGGGACCCCCACCCTGATCCAGGACACCCTTCAGGGCAAACCAGCCGGCCCCCAGGCCTCTATCCTATATAGTAAAAGGGTAATATGCCTCCCAGCACCGGGATCAGCGGAGCGGAGAGGTCTCCTGGCACCGGATCAGCGTGACAGGGTGCAGCGCCCAAACCCCCTGATCGCCCTGCGGCTCTGTGTGTGACAGGGGGTGGCGCCCCAACCCCCCCCCCCCCACGGGCCCTGCTCTGTGTGTGACAGGGTAGAGCCATAACCTCCCCATTGGCCCTGCCCTGAGTGTGACAGGGTGCAGTGCCCCAACCCCCTGATCCGCCCTGCTCTGTGTGTGACAGGGGGCGGTGCCCCAACTCCCCTATTGGCCCTACTCTGTGAGTGACAAGGGGGAGCTACTCAACCCCCTGATGGGCCCTGCTCTGTGCATGAGAGGGGGGAGCTCCCCAACCCCCTGATGGGCCCTGCTCTGTGCGTGACGGGGGGCAGCACCCCAACCCCCTGATTGGCCCTGCTCTGTGCATCACAGGGGGTGGCGCCAACCTCCCCATTGACCCTGCCTTGAGTGTGATAGGGGGCAGTGCCCCAATCCCCCAATCAGCCCTACCCTGAGCGTGACTGAGGGTGGCATCGCAACCTCCCAATCCACCCTGCTCTGTGCATGACAGGGGGCGGCACCCCAACTCCCCAATCGGCCCTGCTCTGAGCCGGACCAGGGGCTGCACCTAGGGATTGGGCCTGCCCTCTGCCACCCAGAAGCAGGCCTAAGCCAGCAGGTCGTTATCTCCCGAGGGGTCCCAGACTGCGAGAGGGCACAGGCCGGGTTGAGGGACCCCCCTTCCCCCCCGAGTGCACAAATTTTTTGTGCACCGGGCCTCTAGTGTTATAAATATTCACATACAAGTTTTTGTGAGGATGTATATTTTCAGTTACCTTGAGTATATACCTAGGAGTAGAATTACTGGGTGGCTGATATGGTAACTCTGTGCTACAAATGAATATTTTTAGGAACTGCCAGACTGTTTTACACAGTACTTGTACCATTTTACTAGCAATGTATGAGGTCTTTAGTGTCCCCACATCCTCACAGCAGTTGTTATTTTTTTTTAGTTTTTTTATAATGACTTTCTATTCAGTAAAATTGTAAAATTTTATTTAGTATTTCTAATTGTTTTTAGATTTGTTTGGATTTTGTATGTACACAGTCATATCTTCTTATAATGGCTTTTATTTCTTTTCCAATCTTAATATCCTTTATTTCATTTTATTTGCTAGTTGTGCTGGCTAAGACCTCTACAACATTGTGAATTAAAATGGTAATAGTGGCCCTAGCGAGTTTGTCTCAGTGGATAGAGCACCGGCCTGTGAACTGAAGAGTCCTGGGTTCAATTCCTGACAAGGGTACGCACCTCAGTTGCAGGCTCCTCCCTGGCCCAGGCCCTGGTCAGGGCGTGTGCAGGAGACAACCATTTTATGTGTTTCTCTCACATAGATGTTTCTCTCTGTCTTTCCCTCTCTCTTCCACTCTCTCTAAAAATCAATGGATATCTCCCATTTCCCCTCCCTTTACCCCCTCCCCCTCCCAACCCCTACTCCCCATCCCCCAAAACACACCGAAACTATTTGTATTTAAACCAAGGCAAGGCTGGTAGGTATGGAAAGCAGGGGATGGATTCCAGAAAACACAGGAAGTGGAGTGTTACTAACTGGATACAACATGGGAGAGAAGGACATAGCCCTCTCAGAGATGACTCCTGATTTGGGGGGGGAGGGGGGCAGGGGACTCCACCCAAGGTAGGGAACCAAGGAAGAAAAGAATGGTGTTTTTGGCTTTAAAAAAAAGCAGGTTCAGGTTGGAACATTTCAAGTTTGAACATTTGAGACTGCCATGGGCAGTTAGATCGATGATCAAAACCTGCTTGGTTACCATGTTGAAGGGCTAGACCTCGGCCTTGCAAGGCAAAAAACCCATTCTTGCAAAAGTCAAGAATTGAGGCAAACTCACCAGAAACCGAGCTACAAACTAGAGTGCCAATCAGCTTTCATGACAGAACTATAGTGGTCAAAATAAACCACCAATATGAATTAGAAAGCAGAAGTATTCTTAACGGAAAGGGATCCCAGGATAGGTGCATTTTAACAGGGTAGTGGGGATACAAAGACCTCAGGAGCCCCAGGTGAGTCCTAATAGTGTGAAGTTCCATGAGGATTCCAGAGGGGGAGAAAAGGTGGCTGCCTGTGCAGTTTTAAGCCCTCTGTGGCCTGAGAGGCTGAGCAAATCCTTATGCTCCTTGGAAGACACAAGTGATGGAAAAGCACAGAGAGTGGTGGGTGGAGGCAGAGGACAGAATAGAGTGAGGGGCAGGAATGTGGCCTGGCTCTTGTCCTTCACTTTTCTTCCCAGAGGCGCCCTCCTGGAGAGTCAGTACCAAGAAGCTTGCTCTGTGGCTGTGGGAGGCCAAAGGTGCAGGCACACTAAGATGCCGTGTGTCTCCAGCAAAGCTGGGGGCCAGCAGAGGAAGGCTGGGAGCTTCAGGGAGGCTCAATGCGGATTTAAGCTGTAGTACAATCATCAAAGTCATGGAGTGACTGTCTTTCCAAATTGAGAAAAATGTTGATGGATAGAATGTCTTGTTTTATGTCACTGTCCCATCCCCCCCACCCCCCCCCAATATCTGCTACTGATCAGTGCAACTGAGGGTGAGAGCTTGTGAGAAATAGATGAACAAGGCTCAGAGAAGGCAAAGCCGAAGGCTGAAGGAATGAGTTGTTTCCACGGGGAGGGGAGGGGAGCTCGGACTGTTGGTGCTCCTGTTTGGCAGAGTGCCTCAGCAGCTGCCACCTATGGAGCCCTTCCAAGTGCCAGGCACTTCCACAGGTATGAGTGGCATTTGATGGCCACGACAGCCCTTGAGGTGGCTGGTGCACATGCTAATTTTACCAGTCAGGAAGCTGGGGCTCAGAGAGGCCAAGGGGTGTTCCAACAGTCCTTGCCAAGTGGTAGAGCTGCCCTATCTGATGACGAAGTTTGTGCCCCTGACCCTTGACACGGACTCCGTGCTGTCTTTGGATGTCCCTGAGATGAACAGCTCCGATGATGAGTAAGGCTAATAGCTAACAAAGACTAGTCCCCCTTCACTGACAGCTCCCACGTGTCAGGCACCGTGCTCAGTGTCCACTGAGCGATGCGCACTATTTCACCCACTCCTCACAGGACCTCTCAAGTACTAATCATTGTGCAGGTGAAACAAGTGAAGCTCAGACAGTCTGTGGGACCTGGCCATGGTCACCCTGCTCATGACATGGAGAGCCAGGGTTCAACCACAGCTGTTTCCCTCTCCCAAGCCTGCTGAAACCGCATTTCCCCAAGTTTAAAGATGGACTGACCATCTCCCAGTATTACTGGTGTTCTGAGAGGACCCTGACTTATGGAGGCGCCTTTCTCCCAGGTTGTATCTGCAAACCACTGCTGTAACGCGCAGAAACACATATCAGTTCAGAGGTTCTTATTTGCTCAAGAGCTCGCACCACGTATAACTTTTGAAGACCTGTATCTCTCCTTCTGCTTTGGTCAATTACAGGAAGCTGACTGTCTAAGAGGGGTGAAATGCCCCTTCCCACAGCGCCAGTCTGGCCTGCGCCAGTGGAGCGTCGCCACCTACTGGCTGTTCCCTTGAACTACATCAGAAAGCCCAGGTGGGTGTTGCCAAGGGCACAGCAGGTGTTGGTAAAGGGAAGAGAAGAATGAGAAGGCAGGTCCTTGAGCACAGGAAGAGAGTGGGGGAGTGAAGTCAGCGTGTGGTTGTAGAGCCTCCGCTTTAGCAATTTCATTTGATTCTCGGGGTGAAACGGTCTGATTTTTTTATTAAATTTGACATTGTGGAAAAGCTGGCCCAGCAGCACAGGTTTGAACTGCAGTAACTCGCAGGTGGCATGTATATGGAGAGTTGCTGTGATGGTGAGGTCATAGAACATGAGAAACTAGAAACAGAAAAGAGAAATGAGTCTACTCTTCTCAAAGCATTGACTCGAACTGTGACGTTACTCCCCTGGGGCCTGCATCACTGTGTCTGTGGGGCACACGGGGAAACAGGTGCAGAGGGTCGCCGGGACACGCCCACGTCCCCATAGCTGGGGAGCCATGGAGCTGGACCTCTCAGACTGGCACTCTGCCCTCTGCACTCCTGGGAGCAAGAACTTACCACAGGAGGAAGTAGGAAGTGGAGGATGGAAACACCACACAGGGTCTGGATCAAGGCTTTGCATCACATTGAAATAAAATGTGCTTTACAAAGCGCTCATATCGGCTATGGCAGTGGTTCTCAACCTTCTGGCCCTTTAAATACAGTTCCTCATGTTGTGACCCAACCATAAAATTATTTTCGTTGCTACTTCATAACTGTAATGTTGCTACTGTTATGAATCATAATGTAAATATCTGATATGCAGGATGGTCTTAGGTGACCGCTGTGAAAGGGTCGTTCGACTGCCAAAGGGCTCGCAACCCACAGGTTGAGAACCGCTGGGCTATGGGCTTCACCGGGAAAGTGCTTCAGAAAAGGCCTTCCAGAAAAATTGCACTGAATGCACTTTTGGAATTTCAATGGAATTACCTTCCCATTGTGTCAGGTGCATCCATTGCCATTCTTGTCACATTTGCCACCTCACCCCCCAACTATTTAAAACAAAACAAAACAAAAAATATCACGCAATTTTTAAAAGCATTCTCTGGGTGCCAATCTCTGGGAACTGTGAAGCCCACTTCTGGTTCTGTTGGTTTGGGCAGTTTGGTTGTTCTGAGTTAACCCACACCCCAGGTTACTTCCTGGGTTTGGGGGGTACATTTCTCCTGGCTGAGCCCTCCTACAATCTTCAAAACTGCTGAGCACTCATATATTCTCTGTTGGATTCTCAAACTGGTCCACTGTGGGGAGGGGGTTCTGTGCCCAGGGCCCACCGTGGGTCGGGCCTGGAGAGGTGTCCAGGAAATGTATGTTACCAAGTGAACAACCAAGGGCCTTTGCCTCCACTGAGGCCCTGTGGTTGTCACCGTGAGCCCATCTGTAGGGTGTCCTGAAGGCCTCTCCTGGGAACATGGAGCCTGTTTAAACTTTAATGAGCCACCCAGGGACTGTGTCATGCATTAGTACGTGGGGAAGTGGGGGCGGGGAGCGTGGAGGTGGGGTTCATGGGCTAGACTCCTGGTTTCTGTGGAGGGGAGTGTTGTTGGTGGAAGAGCAGTAGCGGTTGTTGTAGCTGGACTCTGTGGCGGCCAGAGTCAGGGAGGGTTGTCTTTGTGGTCACAGAGGGAGGCTTCTGAGAAAGGGTTGGCAGCAGGACAAGGGAAAAGCTGGACTGGCATGGCTTTGGGGTCTGCTCAGCAGAAGTGGGAGAGGGCCCCAGGTCCAGCATGGTTCCAGGTGCAGGTGGCCTAGGTGGGACAGAGACTGGAGATGGCAACAGTGACTGGTATGTGGTCAGGGGCATCTGCACTTGTCAGCCAGGCAGCCAATCTGGTGCATTATGCCTGTGTGTGGGGGAGGGGTGTGGGGGGCGGGCAGCAAGCCCTGGGCAGTCCTGACTGGTAGTCTCACTGCCTTGGGCAGGCTGTGGGCCATAGTGGCCTACTGTTTGGGGAGATGAAACAGCTCAGTCATGGGCCCCCTTGGACTGTCTGGCCAGAGAGAGAGGGACCTGTTGTGCTGGCCTCTATGGGTAGACACTCTCTTGGCATCCTGTTCCTGACTGGGTGGGTGGGAAGGGCAGCCAAGGGGCCAGAATGGGCCTCCATGGTGGGCTGGGGAAGAGGGCTCAGGGAACAGGGAGCTGAGTGGGGTTCAGTACGCAGACTCACAGGCAGCCTCAGGCCCAGGACAAATGTGGATGCCAAGCAGGAGGCCTAGAGGCACCGGAAACACTAGAGGGGAGGAAACAGACTGCTCCTGGGCCTGGATGCTGGGATGTTGAGTGAGCCCTGAGCTCAGGGTTGTGGAAATTGGGGAGCAGAGCAGGAGGCAGGAGGAGGGGTTGGGCAGTGGAAGAGGCCAGGTTGAGACCAGAGGATGAGTCTGAGGGAGGGACAGCAGATGGCAGCCAGCTCTCTTGGGGCTGGGGGCTGCTCATAGAAGGATGGATGGGTGCAGATGCTGGGGTGAGGTCTGAGGAGACAGACCTTGATCCTGCTCTAACGGTGGGCCGAGCCAGGAGACAGCCAGGGAGAGCAGCACATAGGCATCGTTTGGGGGTGCAGGCCCGAGGGCTGAGGTCCTGAGGCAATGTGCCAAACACCCAGATGCCAGGAAAAGCCTGGTGCATCATGGCCAACCACAAATAAGGGCCTCTTTGAGGTGTAGGGCCTGTGGAGACAGGGCTGGGCCAGTAGCACCCTCTTCTGCACAGAGAAACATCAGCCTCTGGGTTGGTGAAACCTGTACTTGAGCAGGACTCTGGGCTGTGGAGGCCACACCCAGTGTTTTCTGAGGGTCCGATTACGCTGCTGGAAGGACTCAACCGCTGCTCTACATCCAGGTAATAGCTGGAATGTCCCGTGGAGTGACTGTGGTCCCTTCAGGGCTCTCTTTCCACTGCCTTGGTCCTACTTGCCCATTCTGATCTTCTTCCTGGGAGGAGCTGGGGGAAGCCTTCTGGGACTGCTGGGAATGTGGCACAGTATAGGGTTGGGTCCAGAGGGAGCGGGCATTTATGTAGGGGTAGCACTGATGTGTCCAGGAGCCCAGGACATCTCTTGTCCAAGGAGAAGGCTCCAGGGTCAGAGCTCAGAGTCAAGCCCAAGGGTAGTGTGAACAAGCCTGCTTGGGGGGCGGAACGGGGGGGGGGGCACAGAAGCTCTCTTGTTCTTTTCCTTAAGCGTGCTGTCACTCCTATTTCCCACTAGGCAGGTACTGGGATAGTGGCAGACCAGTCCTAGATGACCCATCCATTCACTAGAGATCCCTGCTCTCTGTCTGATCCAGCCTAGTAGGGAAAGAACTGACACCTAGGCTTGTTCTGGAACTAATGGGATGGGGGTGTGGCTATCTTTTTGAGCTTCCAATATCACAGGTGTGGGGCAAGGGTGTAAGGACAGGGGAGAAGTTCATCTGTGGAAGAGGCCCACCAGTGAATAAAAAATATAAGTCAGGCCCGGCCTGCATGGTTCAGTGGTTGAGCATCAACCTATGAACCAGGAGGTCACGGTTCAATTCCGGGACAGGGCACATGCCCAGGTTGGGGGCTGGATCCCCAGTGTGGGGCATTCAGGAGGCAGCCGATCAATGGTTCTCTCTCATCATTGATGTTTCTACCTCTCCCTCTCCCTTGCTCTCTGGAATCAATTATATATATAAAGCAAAAAGTCCTGACCCACTGCAGAAAATTGCCATCAGGAGAGTTTTGTGTCTATTCCCACTGGCCCCATGAAAGGTGTGTGCCTGGAGGTGGTGCTGAGAAAAATCCAGATGCAGAGATGAACACTTGCCCCTGTGTCCAACTGAATATCAGATCAAAGGTGAAGAATAATGCTCTGCTTTCTACACATCCTGTTAATCTCTGCTACAGCAGTACCCTCAAAGGACAGAAACACGGCTGGAATCCGCTATTTCATGCTGCTGCTCTTCTCTCTGAGCTGGAGAGGACTGCTGTCCACTCTGCTCTCTGCTTGACGATATGGAGCAGTGCCTTATACTCTTCTCTGGAGTCGATGTTCGAAACCTCCCCTCTACTCTGTTCTTGAATATTCACTTGGCTGCCCTGCTGCCATCACAGTTTTGGGGCCACATGTCTTGTCATGAATACTCCTCCCCTGTCTTGTTGTCTTTGCTCCCCCTTTTTGCTTTCAGTCACTCTTGTGTCCAGGGGGCCTCCTTAGCTCTGCTCTTACAGGAGCTGTGTGGGTCCTGCTGGGGCCTCTGAGGGGCTCATCACACCAGAGAGAGAAAATCTGCTCTCTCCTGTGTATGGTGCTCAGTCGAATGGGGGGCCTGGGGAGTCATTGTGTATCCTTGCATCAGTGACCCTGCCCCCTCCGCACTAAGCGGAGGCCCACTTGCTCCACTGTCACAGCTACCTCTGGGAGACATAACTTCTGTCCCCTGAGCTTATGTATGCTCCTCTAAAAGGCTGGCCCTAGCTCTTCCAGTTTATGATTTGTTTGCTCAGCTGGGCTTCCCAACGGGGTTAAGTTAGACACAGTTTTCTGCTTTTCCGTCCTCTGGTTGCTGGGATGGCCTCATCTTTTCTTTTGCTAATGCCTAAAACTTAATAGATGGGTCAATGACTATAGACCTGCTGTGGGCACAATGCTTTTCTTCCCTCCCTCCGCCCCCTACTCTTTGGGGAACTCCCTCCAGCCCAGGACACTTGCTTCTCCACACAGACACAGGGCGCTTATGCTGTTGAGATTGGCCTGCTTTCCCAATAGGGGACTGTGTGGGCGAGCTGGGGACACAAAGTGCCTTCTCCTCCGCCTGCAGTGTTGGCCTGGTAAAGTGACCTCGGATGGGTCTCTGTTCACCAATGTTTCTGATATTGGGGTGGACACAGGCTGCTTTCCTAGGGGATATAACTGAGTATGAGCAGACACTGAGAGGCTGTATCCACCCTTCCCCGCATACATCACAAAAGAAGTTTGTCATTTCTTGGGAATTTCTCCATATAGGATCACGTCATCTGTGAATAAAGACCGTTTTAGTTCTTTCTTTCCAATCAGCGTGGTTTTATTTTGGTGGGATGGGAGGGTTTGTCCCACTGGCTTGACCCTCCAGTACAATTTTGAAATGAATAGGCAAGAGTAGACATCTTGTATTATTGTCAATATTAAGGAAAACATTCATTCTTCACCAGTAAGTATTATGTGCACTGTGAGTTTATGGAGACACTATCGGGTTGAGGAAATTCCCTCTATTCCAAATGTGTAGCAAATTTTTATCACGGATGGGTGTTGGATTTGGTCAGGGTTTTGACAGATACAGAAATAACATTTTTATTCTAAAAAGGATGTTCTCCAATAAGAAGGACCAGGATACTTGGAGAAATGGCTGAGTAAGTAGCATTTTCAATTTTCAATGAAACAAATCAAATAATCATGCATTAAGCATGTCCATGAGGGGCTGTTTATACTGATAAAATATATCTATTAGGAAGGTATATAGTCAAAATTTTATGCATTCCCCCAACCTCGATGAATATGCAGGACAAGGAGAGAGGGAATGGAGACAGACCAGTCAGATTGGTGGGGGACAGGTTAAATAAGCTAGGGAACTAACATTCGCGGCTTGTCAGGTGATTGCGAGAATCTTAAAGCTTGTATAGGTGCCCTAACTGGTTCAGTCATTTATTGTCCAGATCGTCTCAACACCTCACTCTCTCAAGGCTCTGTCTTTGAAACAGCTCTGCCTATGGGGATGGTGGGCAGAATGTACAGTCCAAGGACAAGGGTGAGGGTAAAGGGCCTAATTGTCCAGGTCCAGCTCAAGGGTCAACTGGTGGTCACATCCTCTCAATGACCTCCTCCAGCAGATGGCTGTGGAATTATAATAAAACTAGAGGCCAGGTTGTGCACCAGTAGGGTCCCTTGGCCTGGCCTGTGGGGATCAGTTTACCTCCATGCTGCCGCAGCCCAGCCTTACCCACTCATCGGGCTCCAGCCCGATGTCCGCATCGATCCTGCACAGCACGAAGTAGTGCATGAATTGGCAGGTGACCTGGGAGGAGCCCAAGCCCGGGCTGGGCGCCCCACTGCTCCTGTTCATCCCAGACCTGCTGGGCCTGTCACCGCAGCTCGCAGCTCGGGTGCTCAGGGGGAGTGTCCCCAGGAGAGGCTCACCAGCAGTCAGCCCCCGCGTCAGGCTCCCGTCTGTCAGCTGAGCAGCACTCCTGCTGTGGGAGCCCACTGACCACCAGGGGGCAGCTCCTGAGTTGAGCGTCTGCCCCCTGGTGGTCAGTGTGCATCATAGCTACCGGCTGGATGTCTGGTCATCCAGTCACTTAGGCTTTTATATATAGAGACTAGAAGCTCAGTGCACGAAATTCATGCACTCAGTGGGTTGGATCCCTCAGCCTGGACTGCGCCCTCTCATAGTCCGGGAGCCCTTGGGGGATGTCCAACTGACAGCCTAGGCCTGCTCCCCGGGGACATTCTTAGTGCTGCTGCGGAGGTGGGAGAGGCTCCCACCACCGCCACTGTGCTCGCCAGCTGTGAGCCTGGCTTCTGGCTGAGCAGTGCTCCCCCTGTGGGAGCGCACTGATCACCAGGGGGCAGCTCCTGTATTGAGCGTCTGCCCCCTGTTGGTCAGTGTGCATCATAGCAATTGGTCATTCCAGCATTTGGTCAATTTGCATATTAGCCTTTTATTATATAGGATGATGGCAGCAAACCACCCATTGCAGTGCCTGTAGTTCTGTAGGTTCTCATTACACACCAGTTCCCTTCATCTGGTTTTCTCTCCTCAGAGTGATAAGGCCTGAGACAAATGTTGACTAGACAACATCCCCTTGAATGCCCACACAGGAGGAGCTGGGCTCAGAGCACAGGCCTTTTTAAAAAATATATTTTTATCCATTTCAGAGAGGGAGAAGGAGAGAGAGATAGAAACATCAATGATGAAAGAGAATCATTGATCGGCTGTGTCCTGCACACCCCCACTGGGTATCGAGCCTGCAACCTGGGCATGTGCCCTGACTGGGAATCGAACTGTGACCTCCTGGTTCATAGGTAGCCATGCCAGCTGGGCCAGGGCACGGGTCTTAACCAGAACAGGGTGTGCCTGGCCGGGAACGGTGGCCCTCCCTCTTCAGACTTGCTTTTCTCTCTCCTGGCCACTGTGCTGCTCCCCAGGCCTCCTGACTCAGCCCTCTGCCCACCTGCCACCCTCTCCCCTGCAGCAGCCTCAGAAGGCAGCACCCCTGGCGTGGCTTCTCTGGGGAGGCACTGGGAGCAGATCTCCAATGGGACTTGGGATCTAAGGTGGGGGGAAGGGAAGCTTCTTTCCCTGTGGTTTATCTCCTCCAAAACTCTGCACCCACGTGGCCGGCAGGGAGGCGATGGGGACCTTGCCACCTGCTGCTGCAGAGGGGCTTCTGGTGAAACACAATGATCTGCAGACAGACAATTTCACCTCACTTCCCTCATCCCACCCTTGGGTTTCAACTGAAGCGCTTTGTAACACCAGGCTCTAAAATGAAGCTGAGACTTAGGTATTAGTTTCTTCAAACAAGGTTGTGAGTGGGACAATTGCCACCTGCGGGGCCAGGCCTATGCTGCCGCCTTCCCCTCATGGGGGCAGTGGTCCAGGGCCAGTGGGGTCCCCAGTGCCTCCTGAGGAGGCCCTGCCCACCTGTAGCCCCCTGAGGGCGCTCCCTTCCCCAGCTCCTGGGCATCAGTGATCTCACCACTGGCCCCTCTGTCCTCCAGGGCTACTGCACCACACCAGAAACAGGAGTCTTCCAGTTTTATTTATTTTATTGAACTTAAGGACTTTTTAATAACTTAGACAACAAGTTTTGACAACACCAGAAACAAGAACATTTCTGACCAGCACAGAGTGAACACATATAGAAAATTGAGTTATCCTATTCAGGTTGGTGTCTCTAATTGCGTAGAATTTCTGCTGCCTGGGAAACGGATGACTAACAAGTAAAGTGCACTGAGAGCCAGTCAAGCAGCCAGGGCCCAGTGGGGTTGGAGGGAGGTGGGAGAGCAGAAGCAGCTCACACTACTCAAGGCCAAAATGGTAAGAAAAGCAGCGCAGGAACAGGCTAAGGACTGGTGGCTGGCCCCACACCCAGCCATTCCCTTTGAGCAGAGACAACCACAGTCAGAGCCACAGCGGACTTCCTGTGTCCCCTGGATGGGGAAGAGCTTCCTGGCAAGGGAGCAGGTCTATGAGGCCAGGGGACCCTGAGGTTCAGAGACATATTTCTCCCTGTGGGACACCAGCACACATTCAGTGAGGAGCCTCCCTCATGCCATTCTCAGGTCTTCTTCCTCCCTGGCCAGCCCAGGAAGAGGCTGGAGCTGAGGATGGAGTCACCCAGAGGGTGAGACCTGGGCTTGAAAGGGGCACATCTGTGCCTCATCCCCAAGGAGGCCCCTGGTCCTCCTCCCATCTTATACAGCCGTGTTGCTCCCCTTTTTCTGTGGCTGTCCCCAGAGAGCTACGGATGGAGTTGGCAGGCAGGCTGGCAGGCTCCCAGAAGTGGTCCTGGTTGGACAGGGCTGGGGTGGAGGGGCCACCAGGACCAGGGGCTCCCAGGTGACTTGGCACAAGGAAGGAAGCCATCAGGCCCTGTTAGTGGGAAACTGCAGGGGGCACGTGGGAGCCTTGGTCCCCAGTCCTGTGGTGAGGCAGGAGGAGGACTTCACCCAGGCCCCAGGCTCCAGCTGGGCAGCTGAGTAGGGCAGATGTTGTGAGACTGGGCCACACCATCCCTTGGGCTGACCACACTCCTGTGGTTTTCAGTCTCAGGTGCTCTGAGAACTTGGGCTGACAGCAACCAGTGTCAGAGCAGATGTGGGACCGAGGGTGGGTGGTGAGGGCCAGGTCTCTCCTGGCTCCCCTCTGGGCTGTTTCTGGCCATGCTGGTGCACCAGTCAGCAGCACAGCCCGGCCTCCAGGACCAGTCCAAGCCCATCTGGAGGAGTCTCCTGTGTGATCCTGGGTGTGAGGGATCCGAGCCTGGGGACAGAGAGGTGGGTCATGCACGGTTCCTGTCTCCACCCCCCCCCCCCAGTTCACCGTTTACCCTCTGGTCACATCATGTCCGCAGGAGCTACCCCCACCTCCCCCACCCAAACTGAGAGGCTTGTGCCAATTGTGCAGGAGCCCTTGGCTAAGCCTGGGGTGGGGTGGGAAGACCTGGCTCTGTGGGTGAGGACCTTAGCTGCCAGGGGGTCCTTGGACTCATCTCTCTTGTGCCCATCTCAGCTCAGACTGTCCGCCTGTGTTTCCTGTGACCGCCCATACCACCCCAAGGAAAGCCAGTTCCCCACATTCCCCACCCTGAACCTCTCTCCCTAGCTCCCCTGGGAGCCTTGGGAGCCCCTGCCCCATCCCGCTGGGCCAGGTCTTCCAGAAGCCTGGGGTGCGGGTGGGGGCGTGCAGGCCTTAGGGAAGATTTAGCCCCACCACTCCTTATCTGTGTGACAAGGGCAAAGGTGAGCCCCCCTCCCAGAACCCGTTTCCCATGTCAGCAGGGAGAGAGAATAGAACACCCTCATGGTGTGCTAGGAGATTTCAGTGCCCAGGTGACACCGTCCTGTCCTTCCCCATGCCAGAACCGGACCTCTGGGCTGCCCCATACCTCGGGGCCTCTGCCAGCAGGCCCTTCATCTCCTCCTCAGCCAGGCCCTTCACTCAGCTGCGACCAGGAAGCTCTAGGGGCAGGGGGTCCTTGGGCACAGATTTGACTCTTGACGAGGCCGGAGAAGAGGTGAGTCACTGGCTACAAACACTGGTTCCTGAAACAAAGAAATGAGACTTGAGAGTTGCCTCCCTACCCAGAGAGGCCCCCCTCCCCCGCCCCGTTCTCCAAGTGTTGAGTTCTCCGCAAGCCCCTTCTCCATCTGCTCTCCCCACCCCAGCCTGACACCTGCCTCTCCTCAAGGAAATCCACATTTTCCCAGATGCTTTGGGTTCACAGGGCACTCCTGGACGTTGTCTGGGCCAAAGGATGGCATTCTGTGGCAAGGGGAGGGCTGGGGATGGCATAGAGGAAAACTGGGGGGAGTGCGAGGGAGGAAGGCATCTTTCCACTCTTCCTGAAAGAGGAAGGAGGAGAGCAAAAGGGAGAGCAGGGGCAGGATTCAGGGGGCTGCAGAGAGTCCGGGGGCCTGAGTGCTGAGAAGGGGACAGACCTGGGGTCCCAGGCTCCCTGTCCAGGAGGGTGAAGTGTGGTACCATCTTTTCTCCTCTAGGGCCTTCCTGTGGGCCACCCCAGCCCATTCCCCTCCATTGCCTCTGGCTCAGGTGACACCTCCTGGGCCTCTGGGGATAGAGGGGGGCCTGGCTGGGGTGGGAGGGGACACCCAGGTCTGCATGGGTGGTGGGCTGAACCCCTGAGATGCAAGATGCCTAAGCTACAGCCGCCCCTCGCCCCCAATGTGGAATCATGGCAAGGGACTCCAAGAGCCTGTGACTCCCTGTCTGCCTCCGCTCCGCGGCTCTCTGGGCTGGCTTCCTTGGTCCCTCCATATCCACCCCCCAAACCCCAGGGCCGAGACGTCTAGATGCCATGGCAACCGCCTCCCTCTGGCAGCCTACCTTTTTGGTTGAGACCAGTCAAAGCAAGTCCCCGCAGCAGCATTTCCTTCTGGTTTCCAACTTGGCCAATGTGAGGCAACAGGTCGGCTGTACTCGGATAATTTTCTGGAGCCCCACGGACAGGGTCCGTTTTGTCCGTTTCTGTGCGATGCTGCACTGGCTGCCACGCGTGTGCGCAGGTCACGCCCGGGTCCGCGGTTCCGTGGCCCTGGGGGCTCGGTGGCCAGCGTCCTCTCGGGCAGCTCTTGGGTCCAGGGGCCCGGGCCACCCCTCCTCCTTTTCGCGCCGCGTCCCCGCGACCTGGGCGGCCCGGCCGTCCTCCATGCGGGCGGGCGGGCGGGTGGGGGCGGCACCCTCCCGCGGCCGCTGTGGCCACAGGCGCTCACTCGATCCTCACCTGCAGGCGGACGTTGAACATCACCGAGGCCACGATGTAGAAGTAGGGGAAGTTCATGCGCAGCCGCCAGGCCAGGTCAAAGAAGGTGAGCAGCGTGCGCGTGAGCCCCTTGCAGAAGGCGCCATAGGAGGCGCGGGATCCGGCCAAGCGCGAAAGTCGCAAGGTCAGGCCGGATAGGGCCGCTGCCGCAGCAGCAGCTGACAGAGCTGCGGATGCCGCCATGGGCCCGGCAGGCTCAGGTCCCGCGGACCCGCAGGAGCACGAGCCACGGGCAGTTGTTCAGGACGTCTGGAGCGCCCCGCCAGCCCTGGAAGCCCTCCTGCCAGGCTCCACACTTGGTCTCCTCCCTAGCTCGTCTCGGGAGAAAGCTGCAGCAGCTCCTGCCCCTCCTCGGAGGCCCACAGACAGCCCCGCCTCTTCGCCGGCTCCCTGAGGTGTGGCCACCAGCGTAGCCTCGCCCCCATTTTTGTCTGCATTTCTTGCCTGCAGCCTCAGAGCCTCTGCAGGGAATATAGCCGGACCAATGGCACCGGCCTTGTTGGCAAGGCCTCCCCAGGACATGGCCCAGTTGGCAAGCCCAGGCTTTTCAGAGCAGAGCCCGAGGGCTTGAGCTAATTAGAAAGCGGTGCTCCCCAGGGATTACTTTTGTGGAAAGCCCTAGAGCAGAGTGGAGGGCAGAAGTTCTGAACTGGTATACTGAGTCCTTACCGAAGGCCCACCATTCACTGTCTCCACAGAAAATCTGGCCACCCATCCCATCGTTCCTTTGTTTAATTCATATTTCTCTAGTACCAATGCACTATGGCGTTCCAACAAACCCAGAAAATATCCTTCTGGTACATTTGCTGGTCATGTGTGTTTTTCTTTATTCATGAATTGCCCTGTTGCTCTTACCTTTCACTCCACAGAGATTGAATTTTGATCAATCTAAGTTTGCATATGTGCAGATTTGCTCTCTGTCACAGAATGTTACTTAGAATCTGTTCCACCCTGCTGGGATTCAATTGTTTGCATTTTACTTAATATATTTTTCCTGGCATATTTGCTCATTAAGATATTTGTAGTCAATGCTTTGCTCCTTCCCCTTTTCCTCCTTCATATAACCCTCCATGATGTCATTTCTGTAATGGACCACCCTACTGATTACAGACAGGAAGCGGGGGAGATGATGAGCCCACCACCCAGCATCTTACTGCAATTGGCCCCGCCTGGCCCTCAGTCACCTCTGTTGTGCAGCTGTCTTCTCTGCCTAGACAGGACCTGCAGCAGTCATTTTTTATGCCACACACTTGGCACTAACATGATTTGTGTGTGTTTTAATCTTTATTGTTGAAGCACTAACATTATTTGAGTCTTCGTCTTAATGCTTCTTGTCTCCTTTAAGAAAGGACAACAATCTCAAGGTTGGTTCTTACTAAATGCTACTCTTGCTAAAATGCTAACATGTAATAATTTTGCAGATGCAGCTGAAACCAATGAGCTTGACTGGGATTGCAACTGGATAAATTTAACTGCAAAGAAGAAATCAACATGTAATTAACCAAATAGTATATATAAGCAATGACTAAGAATTCCTTTAGGGAGACAGAGCTTTGGATGTTAATCCTCTGTCTTCTTTACCTATTATAAGTAAATAAAACTACCTAATGATAGCCATATCTGGTGCTTGAATAGACCACCCCAAGTGTCAAACCCCTTGAAATCAGTAACATCCCGACCAATAACAGTTCCAGGTATTATCATTCTTGTTGTCTCACAATAAACCTTAGTTACTCCACTGAACATCAGGTGTCTTTAAAGAGGTAAATCAGAATATAGTGCTGTGAGAAAGTTAACATAATGCCCTCTAAGGGGAAACCAGACGCCAAAGCTTGGAGATTCTATTGTTCAAAACTCAGTGTGTCAAGAAGGAGGTCTACATGGACCTGCAGATTTTGAGCTAGATAGAAGAGCATCCGGTTTTGAATTCATCACTTTCATGCAAGGTGTTGTAGTCACAACAAAGAGATTTTTATCAACTTCCATAGTTCTTCAGCAGCTGGAGCAGTTGAATGATAAGGCCAAAGGTGCATTCAGAAGGATGGTTTGCTTTCTTTATTTCATGCTTTACAATTCTCTAGAAGCATGAATATGGGTCAGTTTATGTAGGAGTCCGAGCAGGGGCTTTGGTACGGCTGAAGAGTAAAGGTATTTTGTTTTGAAAGGCAGAAGGAATAGGGAAAATGAGACAGGAAAGTTAAAACAAGGCCAAACAATGTGGGTAATTTGCAGCCAGTTTGTAACTAACAAGCCATTATCTTCCCCAGCTAAAGACACTTGAGAGCAAATGGTTAAAAATCTCCCTAATGAGATAATACAGAAAGGGATGGTACCGGGGAAAGGAAAAAAAGGCAGTTTTACTCCCTAAGCCAGTGGTTCTCAACCTTGGCTGCACATTAGAATCACCTGGAAATCTTTTTAAAATCCTGATTTCTGGACCTCATCCTCCGGAAATTCTGTTTCTTTGTTACTAATGTTGTGGCCCCACCCCATAACAAAGAAACAGAATTTCCGGAGGATGAGGCCCAGAAATCAGGATTTTAAAAAGATTCCCAGGTGATTCTAATGTGCAGTCAAGGTTGAGAACCACTGCAAGCAGAGAAGCCAACAGTCTCAAGGCTTGGCAAGATAAAGTTGCCAGGTGCTTCTCATGAATTCTGGGAAGGCCACAATAAAGTAAAAAGGAACCTTGGGAATTAATCTGTACCAAATATAATCAGCAGAGGAATTCTGAAACTTATAGACAGGAGGGTATATAATGCCTTGGACCCCCACCCAACTCACTCTTAAGATTCACTGAGAGCCTGTCTGCACTTCATAAGCCAGATGTATAGGTTTGCTTGCTTTGCTTTTTCAGTAAAGGTGCATGCTTTAATTACTTTAATAAATTGGCTTTTCACAACACAGGTAAGGTCTCTTGTATAAATTTGTTTATATGAGAAGACAAGGATCAAGGTTGGGAATGGCCCTCTCCCACTGACTCAGGGGGCTGTTTGGTAATACCTCTCTGGTATCTGTGAGAGGTGTCTCTAACAGGAGTATGAAGCAAGTAGTTTAAGAAATGTGAGTGGCATGAAGTACAGAGTATTCTCTTTTTTTTTTTATTGTCTAAAGTTTTACATATGTCTCCTTTTCCACCAATTGACCTCCCCAGCCATTCCCACCCTGGGCAAGCCCCCACTGCCCCAGTGTCTGTGTTCATTGGTTATGCTAATATGCATGCATACAAGTCCTTTGTATTCTTTATCTTGGACATTTTTCCCTTCAGAATATAGCACTTCAAAATGCAGGCCATATTGAAAGGTAAAGATGGTGGTAGGAGTGTCCAGGAGGGAAGATCATGGATGGAATATGTCATTGCTCTGTTGAAAGAAAATTCTGAGTGCAGCAGTAAGAGGCAAGGTGCAGTCAAAACGGACTACTGATATTGCTTATTTAAAATAAAAACCTGAAGAAATTCTTCAGTGACTCAGTAGTTATATATCTTTTGAATGTAAACTGGTTCTCTAATATAGGAATCAAGTTTCTAGGTCAGTGGTCGGCAAACTGCGGCTTGGCAAACCGTGGCTCGCGAGCCACATGCGGCTCTTTGGCCCCTTGAGTATGGCTCTTCCACAAAATACCGACTTCTGCGCATGGGCCACGACGTTTCAATCGCACTGTACGTGCACACCCGCATGTGGCTCGCGAGCCGCGGTTTGCCAACCATGGTTCTAGGTAATCCCTTGGTGATAAAACTTTGATTTTGAAAATCATGTCTGTTGGGGATTGAGATGGGTTTCACTCATTTAGAAGGAAGATATACAGTTTTTTAATATCTTTGGATGCTTAAAAATGTGAACTTAGGCCTTGCTAGATGTCTGAGATGTCCTCTCTGACAATGCAAGCTGGAAAAGGCTAAAGACTAACCTATACATCATTCTGGTGAGAAAAGGCTCTACCACCACACCCAATCCCAAAAATTAAAATTCCAGAATCAGGGGCTACTGGAGGCAAAGACCAACAGTAGTTAACATATAAATTCGAGAAGTCCGCTAGAAGGCTAATGGACTTTGATATTCAGCAGGGCTGAAAATCAGCTTTATATTACCCTGCTGTTGGCAAAATGGCTGAAGGCAATCCCCTAACCTGATAATCCTTTTACTGTTTACCAAACTTTACCTATGATATGCCTGTTTGCTTTCCTAAAGGGCAAATGTGTATTCAAGTGAATAAAAGCAAAGGGGACCAAGAAGTCAGAGAGCTTCTCCACTAGAGGGAAGTTATCCGTCTGGCTCCCCCATACCTTCTAAATTTATATTTCTTGTATAGTATATTCATTTGTGCATTAGCCCCTTCTCAGAGACCTTGAACCCTAGCTGCAAATGGATGTGACATTCACAGGGGGCTGAGTAAACAGATTACTAATACTGAGGCAAGACTAAGAGATGAGCTGCCTTTCCATCTGTTCTATATCTGTCAAATAGGACTAGAGAAGCAGGGGCTGCTCAAGTTTTAAGTGTGAGCTTTAGTTCTTTAAAAGAATATTCAGCCCATATGACTAGGCTAGAAATGAGAGAGGGTATCAGGAACAAAGATCATGTAGCTTCTTGGAGGTGCCCAGAATGTTTCTCTTCAGAATGTCATGATGACTGCAGATGCAAGAGGGCAGAGTGTAATGTCTTTGCTCCCCAACCTGATGGTGAGCCACTTGGGGGCTGATTCACCTGTATGTTCCCTGATTACCTTGATTTTAGCCTAGACAACCTCCTCAGCACACTGTCAAATAGTCCCTGCTGATTCAGGAGGACCACTGCTGCAGAGTTGCTTTATCTCTCTGCTTTCAGAACAAACTACTCTGGAATCTCAAGGGAGAGCTTCCTCATCCTGGTATGGAGAGGCTAGGTCTCTCCTAGGTCCTTTAGCTTCCAGCTTTAACTGCCAGCTTTGATAGTTGGGAAGCTATTAGTAATTGCTATAAGACATTCATAAAATGGGTCAAAAATATAAAACTCTTAAGAGGGGAATGGAGAATACCAGGATTCTGGTTTTCAGAATGGGGAGCAAGGCAATCTATTCTGTGTCACTGTCCCTTCATAAGCACCAAGGACACTCCTAAAGACATTAACTTAATTGAGAGGTCCAATACTGTATTCTGAACCTCTGCCTTACAGATAAAATCCTTATTTTCTAGGGTCTTTAGGATACTTACCAAATTTTATCAAATATGTCTTTAAAAAAACTAAATGAACTTTAAAAGCAGAAATAGAATGAACTGCATTTTTCTAATCACAATATAGCAAAACCAAAAATGAAGTGGAAAATGGCAATATTGTACAGCTCTTGGGTCAGAGGGAATATTAATGAAAACAGTAATAACAAACAATTTTTAAATTATCAATAATAACACTGTGATGAATAATCTTATATACCAACTTGAGTGGGCTAAGAGAAGCCCAGATAGCTGGTAAAATATTTCTGGGTGTGTCTAGGAGGGTGCTTCTCAAAGAGATTAACATTTGATTGAGTAGAATGAGTACAGAGATCTGCCCTCACCAATGTGTGTGTGTAGGTATCATCCAATACATTGAGAACCAGAATAGAACAAAAAGACAGAGAAGGGTGAATTCCATCACTTCTTGTGCTGGAACCTACATCTTTTGTTGTCCTCAGATATCAGAGCTCCTGGTTCTCTGGCTTTCATATTTCATGATTTACATCCCCCTGCCCAGGTCTCAGGACTTTGGCTGAGTTACACCATCAGATCCCCTGGTTCTCAGGTCTTCAGACTCTAGACTGAAGGATACCATTAGCTTTCCTTTTTCTTCAGCTTGCAGATGGTAGATTATGGGACTTATCAATCTTCATAACAACAAGTCAATTCCTATAACAAACATCTTCCCCTCTTTATATATATTTATTGGTTTCTGTTTCTCTGGAGAATCCTGATTAATACAAACATTATATATAAAAACTATGGAATGTGACCAAAGCCATATTTATAGGAAAGTCCATAGCCTTAAATGCTTTTATCATTAAAAAACAAAAAATAAAACACAATATGCTGGATATTCATTGAAAGCTTACACTGTGTAGGGCCTGAACAAAATATTTAATTTAATCTTCATAGTACTTATAAGGTGGGTACTGTTTTTGACCCTCATACTGATTACAAGATAGGTAGGTACTGTATTTTTTGTACCTTATTTTGCCCTTACTTTTGTGAAGTAAAATTAGGGACACTCATACAATGTTCTATGATCTATTTTTCCAATAACTATTTCTCGTATTTCTTGATTCAGTGCCTCAGAATAAATAATGGATGTTCTATGAAGGGGAGGATGTAGCTCACATTATGACTACAACTAACCCTACTGGCTAAAATTGACTGTATTAAATGCAGAGAGTAAAGTGATTCCAGCTTAGGGGCAGGAGTCAATTGTGGTGCCTGTTGCCACTGCTCATGGAAGCAGCTCTAAGTTGTGCAAACAATTAGTTAATGTGATTGAAGCAGAAAGAGCATATATATATTTCCACTTTATTAAAATATTGCATAGATACAGAGCAGTTGGGCACATCCATTCTAAGGCACTATTCTGGTTGGAATGCAATTCCACAAGAGAGAAAAGAGAAGCCATTACATTCAGTGTTTTTCATCTCTACATTCAGACTCCTCCCATGTTACATTTTATTGCTACTAGGATCTCAGTATTTAATCCCACATTTATAGCAGCGTCATACAGGGACTGGGGTGACAATAATTAAAGACACATCCTAGCTTTAGCACTTGATATGATTTGGCACTTAATACAAACTCTCTTGCATTCTTCTCCATTTGTTTCCCAACTCTTGTTTAATTAAAGATATTATAAACTCTTTATGAACCTGACCCATGAATTAATTTCTTTACTAGTTTCCATTAAGTCTAGAACAGGACTAGTTAGGCACAAAGTAGATACCCCAACGTACTTAAATATGACTTCCAAGAAGTTCAGTGGAATAGAAAAAATATACTTTCCCTAAATCTAGTTTAAGGAAAAGATGACTGGTATCTTCATAAAGGGAAAATACTTGAATGTCCTATTTTTTTGTATTTTATAACAAGGAACTAGACTGAATGAATATTTTCATGTATTAACAGCTTTAACTGACAAAGAATTCTTCCCTTGCTACAGGAGTTTGAGTCATTACTATGATTATATGAGAACATTTATATAAGTAGCAATGTGTATGTATGTGATTATAAGTAAAATTCAAAGAGGTTGAGAATCACTGAGCAACTTATAAAGTATCTGAATTAGTGAGCCTCACCTCCTTAAAATATGTGTGCATGTTTATGTGTGTATTACATAAAAACATATGTGTAAAGAATTTTTCATAACACCCTTCAAATGACTGGAGATAACTAGGCTTGGGAGTAATAAGACTATATTGATAACTATAGAAATATATGTTAAAGGAATGTGTTCCAAGAGATATTTGCAGAATACTAGTTCTGTGGGTTATTACTTGGGTGTACATGAAAAAGGGTTCTAGGGTCAAAACACTGAGCCAACAGGTTGCTTTTTCTGCCTTTACTGAAGGACCTATCAGATTCTCATATGCTGATGTGCACTGTGAATCTAGAAAGGGGAAACAGCAGGGATTCCCAACCTTATTTGCAAAATATCTTACAGAACTAAGTGTTCTATGATACACACTTAGGGAGACACTGAATTAAAGAATGAGTAATATTTGAATACCAAAGGATAGTAAAAAGCAATGGACACTGCCTGGCCAGCATAGCTCAGTGGTTGAGCATAGACCTATGAATCAGGAGGTCATGGTTTGATTCCTGGTCAGGGCACATGCCTGGGTTGCAGGCTCAATCCCCAGTGTGGGTCGTGCAGGAGGCAGCCGATCAATAAGTCTTTCTATCTCTCTCTCTCCCTTCCTCTCTGAAATCATATATATATATATATTAAAAAGCAATGGACACTAGCTCCTCAAATTAGTCAATCTAATTTGAATCAGGTTCTAATTATATGACTTCAACTGTCAAATGGATTCTTCCTCCTAGAGTTTATTCATTCAGTGAACAAAATAAACCATTAAATTAACAGCTCTAACAAACAGCCAAATAAGCAGATTAGCAAATTTTGCAAAATTCAAAGAGGTTAAAATCTTAATTTCTTAAACATAAATATTTTCAATGGAAATAACCCAGTTCTTATGAGGCAAATGAAATCCTCTTTATCCATATGTTCCTGACACATTTTTATTTTTGAACAAAATACACTGTCTCCTTTCTTGCCACTTGGAACACAAATAAAGCTTTAAACTAATATAACCACCTTTAATAATGACAGCAGAATAATTATGGTGCTGCTATAATATACCAGATAGACATGGTTATCCATTATATTGACCCTACCCTATATGTTTTATGCTTTCATCTATGATACGGTTGGCTTGGGACACAAACATTTTCATTTTCATTAAAAAGTAAGAGTTGTAAAGATAGAATACATCAAATCTAGTAAAGTCGTAAGAGTTGCAAGAATAGGTAGATTCTCTAGAATTCACATGCCTTGGAAGATAGGTTTTTAATAGTAAAAAAAAGAAAAGAAAAAAGAAAATCTGTTCCTATAAGCTCAAACAAAAAAGATTCTTCCAAGACAAGCAGACTGCTTCAAGTTAAGATTTTTTTGAGTTAGTGCCAATTTCTGCATGACCTGTTTCCTTTAATAATTCTTAAAGAAGTCCTCTAAAGTGAGTGACTTGGTGCATAATAAGGCCTGCTCTCTGTCTGAAACTTTTAGAACAATGACTACATTTGTATGGCTTCTCCCCTGTATGAATTCTTAAATGAATAACAAGGCTTGGTCTCTGTCTAAAGCTTTTCCCACAATAATTACATTTAAAAGGTCTCTCTTCTGTGTGAGTTCTCTGGTGCAAAGTAAGAGCTGTCAGTCTACTAAAACTTTTCCCACAATTGTGACATCTATGAGGTTTTTCACCCGAATGAGTTTTCAGATGTCTTTTAAGACTTGATCCATGACAAAAGCTTTTCCCACACTCAAGGCATTTATAAGTCTCTTCTTCAGAATGGGTTCTCTGGTGCCCTATAAGGTGTGAGCGCCGAGTGAATCGCTTTTTACACACAGTACATTCATAGGGTCTCTCCCCTGTATGAAGTCGTTGGTGTCTATAAAGGTCTGAACTACGAAGGAATCTTTTTCCACATTCAGGGCATTTATGAGGTTCCTCTCCTGAATGAATTCTCTGGTGCCCTGTAAGTTGTGATTTCCGGGCAAAACATTTTCCACACTGAGAACATCTGTGAGGTTTGTCTCCTGGACTCTTTTTCTTATGGGTTCTAGGGTTGAGAGGTTCTTCCAAGCTAGAGCTCTCAGGTTTCTCTCCTATAGAGGGATTCTGATGATCTACAAGTTTTGTCAAATCTGTCTGTAAATCCTCTGGGGGTTTTTCCCATTGATTTTCTAACTGTACATAGTCTTTTTGCAAAATGGGACCATGGTTAGCAGTCTCCTCTAAAGTAACAAGAAATGGGTACATATTTTCCAGTTTTTTCTGCTTTGAAGTATCTTCTTCATTTTCTATCCCGATCTCAAAACCTAGGAGGAGACAGAAACTCTAGATGTCACTGTGTCCCACAGAGAAAAGAACATGAAGGAAAATGAAGAGTTATAGTAAACCATCAGTAGGGATATAGAAATTACTAAATGGAAGCCAAAACTCTTTACCCTGATTAAGGATGAATTTTTCTTTTCTTTCTTCTCTAGTATCAATGAACAATTACTTACCTATCTTGGATTCAAGTAATTGTTTAATTTCTTTGGAATCTTGTAGCTCCTTCACCCATGCTTCTTCTCTTTGCTCCAATGGAAAGCTCACATCAAGCTTTGGGATTGAGTATCCTGGCCATTAGAAAGGTGAAAAGCATAATTGTTTGGTTACTAACGGTTTTTCCAGAGTTCAGGCTGATATCTTGGACATATAGCCACTTAATATCTACTTCTACCTTAATTACTATTATTTCACCAGAATCTTGTACAAGAGTCTTTTAAAAGAAGAAAACAGAAAGGAGAGAACATCCATTTTTGCTCAATTCAAAACTATTCTCCTCTAATCTATGGAAGGAGAGGGAATCAATTCTATGCTGAAATCACTGTCCTAAATTACTTCTGTATCTATGTTGGTATAGATTTAATTAGGTTAGAGCCAAAATATGAAGTACACCTTCATAAAGTTTTGGCATATTAAAACAGAAATGCTACTACTGAGTACCAAGTGAAGAGAGGTAAAAGTAGGAGTTATAAAACTGTTTACTGAAATAATTTCAGTTGAGATTTTCAAATTAAAATGGAAATTGAGCCCTAGCTGGTTTGGCTCAATGGATAGAGTATCGGCCTGCGGACTGAATGGTCCTGGGTTCGATTCCAGTCAAGGGCACACATCTTGATTGCAGGCTCCTCCCTGGCCTAAGGCCCTGGTCAGGGCTCGTACAGGAGGCAACAGATAATGTGTTTCTCTCATATCGATATTTCTCTCTGTCTTTCCCTCTCTCTTCCACTCTCTTAAAATCAACGGAAAAATATCCTTGGGTAAGGATTAAAAACAAAAGGAAATTGAGTGGGTTGGCAAAAGCAGTTTTTGTTTCAACTGAAGTCTAGAAGTGGATTCTCTTGAAATTAACCCAAATATCCATCAAATAGTGTTTCTCATTGTCAATCGAAGAACAGGAGATGTTTCTATTATTGTTGCTCCCTTTACTTCCTACCACCCTTCTCATTGAGAGACCCTGTAGCTCAAATCCTCTTTTCTACACCCCTTCTTTGCCTTCCTCAGCTCTGTCAAAGAATATTGGTGTGCAGTAACATGGTGTGCAGTACCATATGGGTTGGAAACTGATGATTTGATATCTAAATGCAGAATGACCTTTACATATTAGCATTATTAAAATAACATTAGCAAGCTAGTTTGATGGAGATTTAAATTTTAGAACATTATATCAAAACAAGATTAAATGTTGTTTAATAATCCATATTAAACCACTCAATCAAAAAGCAGGGATTTAAAAATCCAACTATATGCTGTTTACAGGAGACACACTTTAGATTCAAAGATACAAATAGAATGAAAGTAAAGAGATGGATTAGCAATTCCTCTTCTAGGTACTTATCTGAAGATTATAAAATCACTAATTTGAAAATATATAGGCATTCCTTACGTTCAGTACAGTATTATTTGCAATAGCCAAGATATGGAAAAAACTGAAGTGTCCATTGACAGATGAATGGATAAAAAAGTGTGTGTGTGTGTGTGTGTGTGTGTGTATTTCCATTTCATATATACCAACAGCTTCACTTTTTGCTGACAGAGTATATTCCAAACGTTAATATAAAATAATTTGACTTATTTCCATTAGTTTAAAATTTATTCTTCCACTCTGCCAACAAGCTGTTCTTTCCACTCAGCCTAAAATAGGAAGTGCTTCATGTAATACATCCATTATGTTTTCTCTTTTATAAAAAAGCAGTAAAAGGAGAATTAATGTTTAAATTATGGAACAGTGTTACATCATTTTGAAAAGCATAATATATTACTTTAAGAGTGATGAGAAAAAGGTAGTTTCCTCTACTCCTAATTGGTATATTTTACTTTTTATTTATTTTTATTTTTAAAAATATTTTTATTTATTTCAGAGAGGAAGGGAGAGGAAGAGAGAGATAGAAACATCAACGATGAGAGGGAATCATTGATTGGCTGCCTTCTACACGTTGGACCGAGCCTGCAAACCAGGCATGTGCCCTTGACCAGAATCGAACCTAGGACCCTTGGGTCCATAGGTCGACGCTCTCGCCACTGAGCCAAACCAGCTAGGGCAATATTTTACTTTTTAAATTCATTCTATCTTTCCCATGTTAAATATACTAGACTTTCCTGTGCTTTGGAAAGTATTAAAATCAAGAGCAGTAGCATTTCTCAGCATTTTGTGTGATCTTCCTACCTGGCACTGTTGCTAAGCGAATTAACATGGGGAATGGAAATGCATATGCAGAAAGATTTATCATTAGATATAATATTACTAGCTAATATTTGAAGATATAATGGCTGAAAAGTTCCCAGATTTGAAGAAAGACATGAATACAAACATTTAATTATTTCAACAGACTCCAAGTAAGATGAACTTAGAGACTCACACCAAGATATGTAATAATCAAACTCTGAAAAGTCAAAGACAGAATCTTGAAAGCAGTAGAGAGAAGAGACTCATTACATACAATGGAGCCTTAATAAGAAAATATGCAGAGAGCATGAGTGGGGCGGGGGAGGTTGGGGGTTAATGGGGGGATGAGGACACATTTGTAATACCTTAACCAATAAAGAAATTTAAAAAAAAGAAAATATGCAGATTTCTCATCAGAAACTTTGCAGGTCAGAAAGCAATGGGCTGACATATTCAGAGTACTAAAATAAATAAACTGTCAACCAAGAATCATATCCTTCAAAAGTGAAGGAGAAATTAAGGCATTCCCAGATAAACAAAAGCTGAGGATGTTCATTACCTCTAGACCTGATGTGAAAAAATGCTCAAGGGAGTCCTGCAGGATGAAATAAAAAGGACACTAGACAGTAACTTGAAGCCACATGAAGAAATAAATATCTCAATAAATGTAAATAGGTGGGCAATTATAAAATCTAGTATTATTGTAACAATGATTTATAATTCCACTTTTTGTTTTCTACATGATTTAAATGACTAATACATTTTTAAAATCACAATTATTAGTCTAAGTCTAGTATTATGGTAACTTATTTGTAACTCACCATTTTATTTTCTATATAATTTAAGAGAATAATGCATTTAAAATAATTATTGGTTTGTTTTGGGGCACATATTCTATAAAGATGTAATTTTGTGACATCAACAACTGAAAAGAGTAGGGATGGAGCTGTAAAAAAGTGGAGTTTCCGGATGTTATTGTAATTAAGATGTTATAAATTCAAATTAGAACATAACTTTAGGATGTTAAGTGTAATCTCCATGGAAACCACTTTGATTACAGATTAAAAGAAAACAGCCATACAATAAATGCAAAAATAAATGATAAAGGAATTTAAGCATTTTGATATAAAACAATCGACTAAACCCAAAAGACAGTAATGTAGAAAATAAGGAACAAAAAAGCTATTAAGAAATATAGAAAACAAATAGCAAAATGACAGAAGTTCCTCCCCATTGGTAATATACAGGGTATCCCAAAAAATTGTACACACACTTTTACATCTGACAGCTCAATTTAAAAAATAAAATGTATTTTAATAAATACTGCCTTTATAATTATTCAAAGTGTGTATATACATTTTTGGGGATACCTTATATATCTAGGATATAGACCATATGTTAGGCCACAAATTACTCTCAGTTGATTTCACAAGATAGATATACCACAACAGGATGAAGTTAGAAAACAATAACAGAAAGAAAATGGGGAAATTGACAAATATGTGAAAAATAAATAACATAGTTTTACACTACCCATGGATCAAAGAAGAAATCACAAGGGAAATTAGAAAATACTTAGAGATAAATGAAAATGAAAACACAACATATCCAAACTTATGGGGCACAATGAATGCAGTACTAAGGGGGAAATTTATAGCTATACAGGATGGAGCAAAAACAGGTTTATAGTTCATATGGAAAATAATTCAAAAATTAATAAATAATAATATAGGAATAAACTCTGTTTCATGAACTCACAACTATAAACCTACTTTTGCCCCACCCTGTATATAAATACTTATATTAATAAACAAGAAAGACCCTAAAGCAACATAATTTTATAATTTATGGAACTAAGAAAAAAAAAAAACTAAACCCAAAGCTGGCAGAAAGAAGGAAACATTAATGATTGAGTAGAGATAAATAAAATAGAGACTAGAAAAATAACAAAAAAAAATAAATGAAACCAAAAGCTGGTTTAAAAAAAAATCAAAGTTGACAAACCTTTAGCTAAATGGACTAAGAAAAAAGAGAGAAGGCTCAAATTACTAAAATAAAAATGAAAGTAGGGGCATTAACAATGATTTTACATAACTAAAAAGAATTATAAGAGAGTACTATGAAAAATAGTATGTCAGCAAATTGGATAACCAAATGAAATGGACAAATTATTAGAAACACAAAACCTACCAAGACTAAATCATAAAGAAGCAAACATCTCAATAGACCTAGAATTTAGCAAGGAGATTTAATCTGTAATCAAAAATCTCCTGATGAAGAATAGCCCTGGACCTAATGACTTCTCTGGTGGATTCTATTAAATATTTAGAGAAGAACTAATACCAATGCTTCTCAAATTAAAAAAAAAAAGTCAGAGGCAGAAACACTTCCTAACTCATTCTGTGAGTCCAGCATTACCATGGTATCAAAGCTTAAAAAAGACACTATAAAAAAACTAAAAACAATATTCCTTATGAACACCGATGCAAAAATCCTGAATAAAATATTAGCAAATTGAATTCAGCAGTAAAGCCAATCATATATAGTATATTATATATTATTTTTTTTTATTGATTTCAGAGAGGAAGGGAGAGGGTGAGGTAGAAACATCAATGAGAGGGAATCATTGATCGACTGCCTCCTGCACGCCCCACACTGGGGATGGAGCTCACAACCTGAGCATGTGCCCTGACCAGGAATCAAACTGTGACTTCCTGGTTCATAGGTTGATGCTCAACCACTGAGCCATGCCCGGCCGTGCATTGCTCAGCAGTATATTTAAAGGAATATACAGATTTCCAGTCAGGATGACAACATAGGTAAATACGGAACTCAAATCCTCCCACAACCACATCAAAATTATAACAACTACAGAACAACCATCAGTCAGAACTACCTAAAATCTAGCTGAATGGAAGTCTTATAACTAGGGATTTAAAGAAGCCACATCGAGACTGGTTGGTATGAGGGGCAGAGACAAGGAATGGGCTGCTCCCACACCCACGTGTGACACTTTAAAACTGGGAGGGATATCTCAGCTGCAGAGGTCCTCCCTGAGGAGCAAGGGGTCTCAGCCCCACACCAGGCCTCCAAGCCTAGGGGTTCCAGACCCAGGCAAAGGAGACCCCATAACTTCTGGCTGTAAAAACCAGTGGAGATTGTGGCTGAGATGGAGGGATGATGGAGTCCCAGGCAGTTCCTCCTAAGGGGCCTACACACAGATTTACTGGGACTCACCCCCTCTGAGGCAGCATCTTGAATGGAAATAGGGGTATACTGGGAGGAAATGAAATATCTGGTTTGGGGGCAGCTTTCTGTCAGACAGAAGTGTTGGAAGAGGCCATTGCTTCTTTTCTTTTTTTGTTAATCTTCCCCTGAGGATATGTTTTCAATTGATTTTCAGAGAGAGTGGAAGGGAAGGAGGGCCACACCAAGACACATCATACTTAAAATGCAAAAGGTTAAAGACAAAGAGAAATTCTTAAAAGCAGCAAGATATAAGCAGTTAGTTACCTACAAGGGAGCTCCCATAAAACTGTCAGCTGATTTATCAACAGAAACTTTGCAGGCTAGAAGCGATTGGCAAGAAATATTCAGTGATGAAAAGCAAGGACCTACAACCAAGATTACTCTACCCGGAAAGCTATCACTTAGAATCAAAGGACATATATAGAGCTTTCTAGACAAGAAAAAGCTAAAGTTCATCACCACCAAACCAGTATTACATGAAATGTTAAAGGGTCTTCTTTAAAAAGAAGAATTTTTTAAAAGATCAAAATATGAACAATAAAATAGCAATAAATACATATCTATCAACAACCTAATTTAAAAAATAAATGAAATGAATAAACAGAACAGAAATAGACTCATAGATACAGAGAACATTTTGATGGTTGCCAGATGGGAGGGAGGCTGAGAAGATGGGTGAAAAAGGTGAAGGGATTAAGAAGTACAAATTGGTTGTTACAGAATAGTCACTGTGATGTACAGCATAGGGAATATAGTCAATATTCTAAAATTATTATGTTAGATAGGTATGAGATTTATCAGGATGAACACTTGCTAAGTTATATAATGTCCTGAAACTAATATAATATTGTATGTCAACTGTAATTGAAAATAAAAAATGATCATACACCATGACCAAGTTGTATTTGTTCCTGGAATATAAAGATGTTTCAACATATGAAAATCAATCAGTGTAATGCACCACATTAACATAATGAAAAAAACCCACATGATCATCTCTATTGATGCAGAAAAAGCATTAAACAAAATTCAACACCTTTAATGATAAAAAAATTCAACAAAATAGGAACAGAAGGACATTACCTCCACATAATAAAAGGCATATATGAAAAACACACAGGGAACATCATACTCAATTGTGAAAGACTGAAAGCTTTTTCTTTAAGGTTAGGAAGAAGGTATGGATGCCCACTTTGGCCATTTCTATTAAACTCACTACTGGAAGTTGTAGGCAGAGCAATTAGGCAAGAAAAAGAAGTAAAAGGCACTCAAAATGTAAAGGAAGAAGTAAAATAATCTCTATTAGTAGATTATATGACCTAATGGAAATCCTAATGATTCTATTTAAAAACTATTCTAATGAATTCAGCAACATAACAGGATACAAAATGAACATGCAAAAATTAGTTCCATTGCTATACACTAACAATGAACAATTCTGGAAATTATGAAAACAATTCAATTTATAACAGCACCAAAAAGAATAAAACAGAAACTAATTTAAACAAGTAGATGAAAAATGTACAATGAAAATTATAAAACAATGGTAAAAGAAATTAAAGAAGACATAAATGGAAATACATTCCACATTCATGGATTAGAAGATTTAATATTGTTAAGATGTTAACACTATCCAAAATGGTCTATAGGGTCAATGTAATCTGTCAAAATCCAAGTGACATTTTTTTTGCAGAAAAAGAAAAACCCATTTTAAAATTCATATGGAACCTCCAGGGACCTCAAATAGACAAAACAATATTGAAAAGAAAGAACAAAATTAGAGGATTCACATTTCCTGATTTCAAAACTTTACTACAAAGTTACAGTAATCAAAACAGTTTGGTACTGACATAAAGTTAGACATACAGACAAATGTAATAGAATAGAGAGCCCAGAAGGAAACCATCAAATATATGGTCAAATGACTTTTAACAAAGATACCAAGATCATTAAATGGAGAAAAGACAATCTTTCCAAGAAATGGTGCTGGAAAACTGAATATGCACACACACACACACACACACACACACACACACACACACACAAAAATAAAGTTGGACTTTTACCTAACACCATATACAAAAGTTAGCTCAATATGGATCAAAGACCTAAAAGTAAGACCTTAGAAGAACATAAGGCAAAAGTTTAATGGCATTTCATTTGGCAATGTTTTCTTGGATATGACAAGAAAAGCATAGGCAATAAAATAAAAAGTAGACATAGTACTTCATGAAAAATTTAAACATTTGTTCATCTAAAGACAGTGTCAACAGAGTAAAAAAGCCCACAGAATGCAAAAAGTATTTACAAATCATATATTTGATAAGGGATTAATACCCATAATATAGAGAACTTTAAAATTCAACAAAGAAAGCCAAACAACCCAGTTTAAAAATGTGCAAAGGACTGAATAGACATCCTTAAGCAAAAAAACAAAAACAAAAAAACACCTAAAAACTCACAGACACAGACCACAGTATGGTGATTACCAGAAGGAAAGGGGGATGGGGAGAGTAGAAGAGGGTAAAGGGCAGATAAATGGTGACGGAAGGAGACTTGACTTTGGGTTGTGCACACAATACAATGTAAAGATGATGTCGTATAGAATTGTACACTTGAAACCTATGTAATTTTATTAACCAATGTCACACCAATAAATTCAATAAAAAATGTAAAACAACAAAAACTAAATAAAGTGTGTTCATCCAGACTGGTAAAAAAAAAAAAAAAGAAAAGAAAAGATATATCCATGGTCAAAAATCACATGAAAAGATGTTCAACGTCACTAATCATTTAGAAAATGCAAATCAAAACTATAATTAGCCCTGGCCATGTGGTTCAGTTGGTTGGAGCATTGTCCCATACACTAAAAGGTTGCGGGTTGCCCCAGCTGGTTTGGCTCGGTGGATAGAGCATCGGCCTGCGGACTGAAGGGTCCCAGGGTCGATTCTGGTCAAGGGCACGCCTGGCTTGCGGGCTCGATCCCCAGTGTGGGGCATGCAGGAGGCAGCCAATCAATGATTCTCTCTCATCATTGTTGTTTCTATCTCTCTCTCCCTCTCCCTACCTCTCTAAAATCAATAAAAATATATTTTAAAATTTTTTAAAAAAAATAAAAGGTTGCGGGTTCGATTCCCAGATAGGGCACATACGTAGGTTGTGAGTTTGATACCCGGTCGGGCGTGTAAGGAAGGCAACTAATAGACGTTTCTCACATCAATGTTTCTCTCTTTTTCCCTTTCTCTCTCTAAAAGTCAATAAAAAAAAACATATGCTCGGGTGAGGATAAAAAAAAACCGCAAAACTACAATGAGATACCACCTGACACCCATAGGAATGCTACTATAAAAAAAAACAACCAACAACCAGAAAATAACAAGTGTTAGCAAGAATGTGGAGAAATTGGAAAGCTTGTGCATTGTTAGTGGGAATGTAAAATGGTACATCCACTGTGGAAAACAGTATGATGGTTCCTCAAAAGTTTAAAAATAGAATAACCATATGATCAAGCAATTCCACTTCTGCATATATACCCAAAAGAAGTAAAGGCAGGGTCTCAAAGAGATTTACACCCCTACTCAGGGAAGCATTACTCATGACAGCAAAAACAAAGAAGCAACCCAATATACATTTATGAAAATATGGATATATTAAATACAATATATATGCACAATGGAATATTATTCAACTTTTAAAAGAACAGAAATTCTGACATATACTACAACATGAATGAACCTTGAGGACATTACACTAAGTGAAATGATCCAGTCTCTAAAAGACAAATACTATATGATTCCATTTATATGAGGTACATAGAGTAGTCAAATTCATAGAGACAAAAATTTAAATGGTCGTTCGGGGATTGGGGGGAGGTGGAAATGAGAAGTTATTGTGTAAATGGGTACAAAGTTTCAGTTTTACAAGATGAAAATAGTTGTAGACATGGGTAATGGTGATGGTTTCGCAACATTATAAATATATTCATTACCACTGAAGTGTACGTGCAAAAATGGGTAAGAAGTTAATATATGATTATCTTTATTGCACTAAAAAAAGTGAAAAATAAACTTCTTGAATCCCGATCAATCTAACGTGTTTTGTGGCTGGCTATTCCCAGAGAGACGTTTCCACACTTACTCTTTATCCATTTTCATCCCTTATTCCGTGTTTCTAACCAAACCAAACCCTGGATAGCTCCTGAGTTCTCAAAAAGAAATCAAGGAAAGGAAATAAAATCTTTGGCTTACCAGGGTCCAGAAAGGACTGGCCTTCCCCAGCAGCACCGTAGCTCAGCTCCTGTGGGATCCACGCATCTGCGACCGGGGCCTCGGGGACAGGTCCCATTGCTTGGAGTGCGGGTACTTCCACGTGGATGTTTGGTGGTATGTCTGCCATTCCAACTGCTGCGAGGTCTTCCAAGAGTATTTCCTGCCTATCAATCTGGGGAAAATGCCAGAACCCATCACTCTAATATCTAGACCATCAGTGCCCAGGAGCAATATAATGCAAGCCAACAAAGTCATTTTAAATTTCCCAGTGGTCATATGAAAAAAAATAAAAGAAATAATAATATAATAATATGCATTAACAAAATATACATATATAAAATAACACAATTTCATAATGTAATCAGTATGAATTATTAATAATATATTTCACCTACTTTATTTTTCACCTTAAGTCTTCTGAAAGTGGTGTGCATTTTATACTTACAGCATATCCCAATTTGGACTAGCCAAATTTCTAGTGCTCAAGAACCACCTTTGGCTGGTGCCTATCATACTGGCAATGCAGGATTAGACTGCACGAAGACAAAATTTCATGTGGTAAGCCAAACAAGGAGACACAGAAAGGAAGGGAAACTATAAACAATTCTATCCTAGGGTCAGGAAACTTTGGAAGAATCCTGTTCATGCAGGCTAACTACAGAATCCCATCAACACACAAGACTCCAGTGCCACTAATGCCTAACTAGAAGCACTTTCTCCCTTCTCCAAAGACGCTGCCATGTTCAGCTATAGCAGTGACGGTGAACCTATGACACGCGTGTCAGAGGTGACACGCGAACTCATTTTTTTGGTTGATTTTTCTTTGTTAAATGACATTTAAGTATATAATATAAATATCAAAAATATAAATCTTTGTTTTACTATGGTTGCAAATATCAAAAAATTTCTATATGTGACACGGCACCAGAGTTAAGTTAGGTTTTTTTCAAAATGCTGACACACCGAGCTCAAAAGGTTCGCCATCACTGAGCTATAGCAAGCCCCAAACAGGTTTTACTAGGTGGTTCTGAAAGAGGGTAGGGCCAGCACCCCCAGGAGATATTTTAGATATTG
Organism: Myotis lucifugus; assembly: GCF_000147115.1. Lineage (NCBI taxonomy): Eukaryota > Metazoa > Chordata > Mammalia > Chiroptera > Vespertilionidae > Myotis > Myotis lucifugus. The sequence goes on along the minus strand of NW_005871050.1, from coordinate 4,593,884 downwards.
TAGTAGGTGGTGGCTATCAGAATTTAGTGGGCAGAGGTGGGAGTATAGATAATGCCAGGTAGCTCAGTTAGAGTGTTGTCCCAACACACCAAGGTTGCGGGTTTGATGCCTGGTCAAGGCACATACAGGAATCAACACAATAGCCCTAGCTGGTTTGGTTCAGTATTTAGAGCATTGGCCTGTGGAATGAAGGGTCCTGGGTTTGATTCCAGTCAAGGGCACATGCCCAGGTTGCAGGCTCAATCCCCAATAAGGGGGCATGTAGGAGGCAGCCGATCCACGGTTCTCTCTCATCATTGATGTTAGTGGGCAGAGATGGGAGTATAGATAATGCACACAGTGCAGAATTGTTCCAGGCCCTTACCAACATTGGAGTGCCCCGCTCAAATATTCATATAGGTAAAAAGAACCTGTCAAGAACCTCACCTTGCTGGTCATATAATCACAAAATATTTTTGCAAATTTTAGCTTGACTTAACTTTTCTAGGAAAGCAATAATTTGAAAATCAAAGAAATACTATACTAATTGTTCAGATTCACCAAAGTCGTTTGTCACTTTGGAAAATCACATGACCAGCAGCAACACCATTTATAGTGTTTGAGTTATATTGGTCTGAATTTCTGCTTTTTGCCTTCACAGCGAATCTGTGCAGTGAGGCAAGCATCTGACTTCATGAGGTTTTCTGGTACGCTCAAGCCCAGACATGTGAATGCTGAAATGTCCATTAGTTTATAAGACACTATGTTCCTTTTCTTTTATATTACTTCTAAACCCTACTTGACTTATGGTTGACAGACCTTTTTGGAAAGAACCAGATAGTAAATATTTTAGGCTTTCTGGGTTGTGTTGGTCTGTTGCCTATTCTTTTTTAAAAACACAACACTTTAAAAAAGTAATAACCGTTATTAGCTCATGGGCTGTATAAAAACAGGCCTTGGGCTGTTTTTGGCTCACAAACCACAGAGCACTTATTATATGATGGTTTTGATTTTGTGTATATAAGTAGATTACACTATCTATAGGGCAGTAAAAGAGGCACAACCAAATATTTAAGGAGTTTGGTTTAACAGTTGAGAATCACTGACCCATTTGCTGATTCCAACAAAAGGAAAATATAAAAATCACTGCAGGGAGGTCCTAGGACAAAAAGACAAAATGGCTGACCTAGTACCAGATGTGTCTGCTACTTCTTTTAGTATAATTACCCAGATCCCAAACTCTTTTCTTACCTGTGGCTCTGGTATCTCAAGTTCTCTCTGTAAGTCTTCTATCAGTGACACAACTCTTTCTCTATTATCTGGGCAATGTTCCCTCACCCAGGTCTCTATCTCTGTGGGCAAAATTGTTAGGAATTGCTCCAACACTAGAAGCTCCAGGATTTGCTCTTTAGAACGCAGCTTTGGCTTCAGCCATTGACAGCAAAGCTCCCAAAGTTTGTTGAAAGCTTCATGAGGCCCGGCTGCTTCTTTGTACTGGAACTGCCTAAAGCGCTGACGGAAGACTTCAGAGTCAGTATCATACTCTTGAAACACTGAGCCCTGATTCAAGGAGGCCTGGATTGCACAACCCAGGGCAACAGCCATTGCCCCCTTCCTGCAGTGTCCAATTTATCTGGGCCTAAAGTCTCAGACTCCAATTTGTTTCTTTGTATATTTCTTGAGTGGAGGATCTAAAGCTGAGGAAAGGTCAAATGAGAAAGGAGAAAGAGCAGTGGTTAACAGGGCATTCTTATCTCCCTTAATTGCTTGCTTTTCAGCAAAGCTCTAAGCAGATTGTAATAGTTTCATTGGTTTCGAAAATCTGATGAAAGCAATGGACTCACTTCCTAGAAAAATACACATAACACTTCAAATTCTGCATCCAGTTTCAAAAAGTTCACTAAAACTTCAAGACCATCCATGGGCCCTCTAGAATTGTTCTGTCCAATATGGTAGACTATAGTCTCATGTGGCAGTTTAAGTTTAAATTATTTAAATATAAAAATTCAATTTCCTATTCATATTATTCACATTTCAAATGCTTAGTAGACACTGTTGCAGGAAGTTCTATTGAACAGCTTTTTTCTAGAATTCCTGGACCCAGAGCTAAGAATCTCTTCCCTTAAATTAACCCCTATACATCTGGTGGCCTATATCTCCACTCATAGTCTAATAACAATTTCCTTGTGTTTCTGAATATAAGTAAGCCAAAGAAGAAATACGAGGGAGCAATACTTACAATAGAGGTGAGTAAACCTGAAAGTTCACCTAGCTTTGAGTAACCCTCAGTCACCTTCAATCACTGGCATCTTAGGGAGAGCCATGCCTTGAAAAGGCAGCAACTCATAAATCCCTCATTCTTATCCACTTCAGGTATGTGTAGTTCAGACAAGATCACCATGAACCACATCATGCAATGCATTCCAAGTGGCTTTCTCATGAGAAAAATACACTACAAAGGGCAGGCCATCAGGAAATCTGGTCTGCATTAATAATGAAGGACAGTTATCATGTTCAACATGCTAAGTGCCAGGTGCTGTTCCAAGCCATGCATGTGTGTGTGTGTGTGTGTGTGTATGTGTGTGTGT
>NW_005871050.1:4559602-4591217 GCF_000147115.1 Myotis lucifugus | reverse complement strand
ATATATATTAATTCATTTAGTTCTCACCCAATGTTAGGAGGTGGGTACTAGTATTATACCCTGAATACAGATGTGGGCACTGAGGTTTGAGGTTTCGGAGAACTGAATAACATGTCCCAGGACCCATAGCAAATGCCAGAGAGAAATGGTGATGAAGTTAGAAACTATAGACTCCTGCAATGCTCATGTCTGAAAACATCTAAATGTCCTTAGTGCAATCTCCAAGGTCACATAGGTGGTAACATACATGTCTCCAAAGGTGTGAAGACTGGTACCTGCCCGTGTGCTATGGGTCCTCTCTGAATTTACCCACAGCTCACATACCTGTCTTCTTTCCTGGACGCGATCAAGGGGGGGAAAAAAAAACAAAAAACCCGAATCTCTTCCTGCCTGGTCATTCAAAAGCTTCACTCTGTTTCCATTTCATCCCTGGGCTAGTTTCTTAAATGACACCCAGCGCCTCTTTGTAGCATCCTCTTCATAAAATTGCTTTTGAGGGATCCAATTGGATGGAAAGGGAACAGCAATATGCCCGGCCCAGAGACAGCTCTGCTCGCGAGAACTCGTTGCTAGAAAGCTTCTATTCCCCCGTGTAGGTACCTAAGGGTCGCTGGAGGGCATCCAGGAACCCTGACGGTTTAGTCTGGGGACCCACCTTTTCGTGTACTCCAGCCTCACAGCTAGGCAGCTCTTCCCTTACTGACCCAAACCTTACCCCGCGTCTCCCACGGAATTGACCCTCCGGGTTTCCTCCCATCGGCCCTTCCGGATGAAAACTCCACTTCCCCTCGGGGCTGATGGCTTCTCTCCAAACCGTCCGGAATGAGCCCGCGCTCACCGGGCCGTGGATAGAGAGGTGTGCGGAAAGAGGCACTGGGAGTCGTGAAAAGAGGGCACTAGGGGAAATGATAGGAGGACAAATCCCTAAATGTCTAAAAGCCGGTTTAAAATCGAATGCTGGTGGCAAGGGCGCGGCCCCAGCGCTCTTCCAGGCGTAGATGTCTCGCTTCCTGGAGGGGCGACGCCAGCCCCAGAGGACCCCCGGGAAGGCCCGGCCGGGTTTCAAGGAACGGCAGCGGGGACCCAGGCGGGACAGGGGCCCGCCACCAGGTCAGGCCTGGAGGCTGCAAATATTTGTAGCCCAAACGGGAAGGGAGCCCCACTCCCCGCGCCCCAGGGACAGCCACGCCCTCCGGACGCACCCGGACTCACCGCCTGGGCGCCCACGGCTCTCCCAGCTCGCTTGGTGCAGTACCCAGTGCGCAGGCGTGGGGCCACGCAGCGGACTGCAACTCCCAGCAGGCCGCAGGCTACCCTTCCCTGCGGGTGGGGGGCTGGAAAGAAGATTGCTGACGTTAGAGGGGCTGGAGCTTTTCTTTGGAAGGGATTCCATTTCCGGTCTTAGAGGCTTCTAAGTCCCAGGGGGTTGGGTGGGGCCTGTCATGTTCTTGATCCTAGCCAGGGCTTCTCTCCCATCAGCTCAAGAATACTAGGAGCGGTTGGGAATGTAAACCAAAATAAATTTTAGAGTGTAATAAAGAATAAAAGGCTTTTATTTGCACCAAAAGGAGCTGCAGCTCAGGAGACACAGATGTAGGTAGCAACTTCTATTTTGCTCCACTGAGGCAAAGGGGAGGATGTCTTTTATAGTGCAAGTTCTTGCTCAGGTTCTCAATTATGTCTGCTTTATGTAAATGAAGTATCCAAATATGAAGTTCTGAATGGATAGGGCAGTTCTCAGTCCAACGGAGGAAAAAGGAAACCAGTGTTTCCCTGTAGTGGTTTACTGAGATGGCATAAACAAACCAGGCAATGTGCCGGAAGCTCAGAGTTCAGTCTGAACTCCCCTGGGGAAGCCCCTGTCGGCAAATAGCTGGTAAGCTCTTATTATTTATTAAATTTGGGCCCTGGGTTGACCATGGGAAGTTCATCTCAGCAGATAAATTCCTTCTTGAAGTCCACATTGCCCTCCTGTAAATCTGTTATGATGTAGCCACTGATTCTCAAACCTCTATATGTGGGATGAATTTCTAGGGAGAGTTTGTTAAAAAATTATATTTCTGGGACCCATCCCAACACTCTGAGGCACTGGATCTCGCCATAACTCTAGAATTCACAGTACTGGATGACACTCCAACCAACCGAGCCACACCAGCCAGGGCTAGAATTCCCATTTTAATAAGTTTTCTTTGTGACTCTATTCTTTGGCTCATAGCTCATAATGGCCTTGATCTAACTTTGTATTTTCTTCTCTTAAAGACCAGAGCTTCCACCTCCCTAACCCTTCTATTCCTCTCACCTTTCAGCTACCACCAGAGGGTTCGTAGGTTTTGAGGTTTGCCTGATGCCCCACCTCTATTGTCTTCCAATTGGTTCCTTGCTGGTTCCACTCCTGGAGTCAGATTTTTCTGCCTGGGTGGTCAGTGGTGAGTTTTAGGGCAGTCAGATGCTATGTTGTCATTTGGTAAAGTTGTCATCACTTTGGTTTGGAGCCGGTACTATTGGTTTTTGCACACCAAACTTTATTTCTGGTACTTCCTGTGTGAGAGCAGCATCCAGTCCTGCATGGGTTTGAGACAGAGAGTAGAGAGCTGTCTGCCATTGTGTCTTTCCATGGCAGGTGCATCACCTCTCTGAACCCACAGAAACCAAAGTATTGGAAACAGCTCCACCAGGGATAGAGTTGGGTTTATGGGCTGGGACATGAAGCCTCAGCAACGCTGATTCCTGCACATGCTGTTTATTGTTGCAAGAAGTGCTAGGGGAAACTTAGCCTGCAGTTGAGGTTGATTTCAAGGCCAAAATGGTCCAGGAGTCTGACAATGGCCTGACCTGGGCTCCCAGAAGCAAAAAGGGCTCCTGATTGTGAAACTGAAGATATTCCTGCACCTGGAGCCAAGAGCTGTTTCTGCTGACCAAAGGTCCAGCATGAAGGCTTCCTATCTGCACTTCTGTGGGTTCTGACCTTGGCCCCTGGAGAAACCCTTAGGTGGCTCCTGGAGCTTTGCCGTGGGTCGGTGGCTTTGGCCTGAGATGCACACAATGAAGCAGATCTTAGAGCTTCTGATGTTGGAGCAGTTTCTGACCTTCCTGTCCCAGGAGAGCCATAGCAGGGTGCAGAGCTGTAAAGAAACTGTGACTCTTAGAGTATGTGCAGAGAGAGCTTGTGAGACTGAGGGAATAGATGAGGGAGAGAGAGGTTTCACCTGTGGTTGGTTGGGCCCCAAATCTGTGACATCACAGACTCTTACTTCCCCACTCAGATTGTCTTGATTGCCCTGAGTAGACCTTACATGGCCAAGTGACATTTTATAGTTTAGTCTGGAACTTTCATTCTCCAGATTTCCCACCAAGCACACAGAGTGAATAGTGAAGGGTGCCTGTTTCCATGGAGAGTCAGAGTTGCTGCTGCAATAGTTAGTGTTAGCTCTGGAGTTAGATCAAAGGGGTTCAAGTCCTGTCTCTGCTGGCTGCCCACTAGCTATGTGACTTTTGGCAAGTTACTGTTCCTCCTTGGGACTCAATTTTCCCCTTGGTAAAATGGCTTCCGGGATTATTTTGAGGATTAGAGGGAGAGTAGCCTGTCTATTTTGATCACACTTCTGGAAGGTAGTGCTTAAAATTGTTAGCTGTTGTTATATTAAGGTCAGCAGTCTGGTCTCATCTGCAGAGCTGGGTCTTAATGGCGAACATGGAAAAAACAGTTTGGCACTGAGGCTTTGAGGTCAGTGCCCCCAGGTCTCCCCAATTTAGCTTATCCAGAAGTGAGGAATGGGAGTATCTGGGAAAGGTGGAGAGTGAAAGAGGAATGAAGTACATCAGAAGATCTACAGGGTAAAGTGTGTACTGGCAAGGACCCTCTCTCCATACCCTCCACATACAATCACCTACACATATTTTTGCTCGTGGGCATGGTGTCAAAAACCCTTCTAGTTTAAACCATCCTTTTATCTTCTTGGGTCCAACTGGTTTCCTGTTGAAGGTTTACCCTCAGATTCCCTTAATAATCTCCCTTTCTATTGGGCCCTGTTATGATGATGAGTGACGGCAGGTTGGCTCCAGGTTGCAAATAATGGGCTGGGCCCTAGCTGGTTTGGCTCACTGAATAGAGCGTCGGCCTGCAGACTGAAGGGTCCCAGGTTCGATTCCAGGTTGGGGACTCAATCCCCAGTAGGGGGCGTGCTGGAGGCAGTCAATCAGTGATTCTCTCTCATTGATGTTTCTCCCTTCCTCTCTCTGAAATCAATAAAAATATATTTAAAAAAATAATGGGCTGGGAATAGAAGTGCTTTTGGAAAAGACTTTGCCTCAGGAAACTGTATGAAAATTACTGAGCTTCAAGCTGGAGCCCAGGGAAGCTGTGAATTCTAGGGTAGTTGCTACTTCTTGCTCACTAGGTCCAATCAGCTTATCATCATTAATGTAATAGAACTTTGAGATGTCTTGTAGAAGGGAAGATTGATCAAGATCTTCACAAACTAAATTATGACATAGGGCTGGGGAGTTGATATATCTCTGATGTAGGACAGTGAAGATGGAAGTATTGCTGGCCTTGCCAGCTCAAAGCAAACTGCTTCTGGTAGTTATACAAACAGTTAGTGAGAAAAAAGCATTTGCAAGATCAATAGCTGCATAACAAGTACCAGGGTATGTGTTCATTTGCTCAAGTAATAAAATCACATCTACAATAGTAGCTGCAATTAGAGTCACTGCCTGGCTAAGTTTATAATAAACCACTGTCATCCTCCAAGATCCATCTGTTTTCTACACAGGCTAAATAAGCGAGTTGAATGAGCATGTAGTGGGAATCACCATCTCTGCATGTTTCTGGTTCTAAATGGCATCACTAGACTCAGAAATCCCTCCAAGAATGTGGTATTTATTGCCTTTGGTTTACTATTTTCTTAGGTAAAGGAAATTCTAGTGGTTTTCACTTGGCCTTTCTCACCATAATATCTTTCACCCCACAGGCCAGGGAAGCAATGTGGGCATTCTGCCAGTTACTGAGCATATCTATTCCAATTATACATTCTGGAATTGGGGAAATAACCATTGGATGAGTTTAGATACTTAATGGACACCCTGTGAAACAGACCTGATCTAAAACTCCATTGATCACCTGACCTACATAAACCACCACTCTGACTGGTAGACCCCAGAAACACTTTGAGTCTTCTGGAATTAGTGTCAATCCAGAAGCAGTGCTCAATACTCCCTGAAAAGTTTGATTATTTTCCCCCTCATGCACAATCAGCCTGTTAAAAGGCCATATGTCTCTTTGGTAAATCCTGGCAGAAATATTTGCAGTATATATTTTTGGCAGTATGGAGGGGGTCCTTCCTTCAGAGACCTGGACTCCCCTTTCTTTTTTTTCTTCTGGATGCAAGAATAGTTTAATGTATGCAAATCAGTAAATGTGATACACCACATTAATACAATGACAGAAAAATATCCTATGATTATTTCAAAAGACACAGAAAAAGCATTTGACAGAACTCAATCTGTTCATGATAAAAACTCTTAATAAAATGGGTACAGAACATACCTCAATATAATAAAAGCCATACATGACAAGCCTAGAGCTAACATCATACTCAATGGAAAAACAATGAAAGCTTTTTTCTAAGATCAAAAACAAGACAAGGGTGCCTATTCTTACTCAACACAGAACAGAAATTCCTAGCCAAAGCAATCAGGTAGAAAAAAGAAATAAAAAGGCACCAGAACAAATAAGAAGAAGAAGTAAAATAGCTTCTATTTGAAGATGACATGATTTTATATAGAAAAAATTCTAAAGAATCCACCAAAAAACTATTCAATCTAATAAACAAATTCAATAAAGTTGCAGCATACAAAATTAACATACAAAATCAGTAGCATTCCTATACACTAACAATAACTTATCTAAAAAGAAAACAATCCCATTTACAATACTATGGAAAACAATATAAAATACTTAGAAATAAATTTAACCAAGGAGGTTAAAGATCTCCACACTGAAAATTACATAACATTGATAATAGAAATTGAAGACACAAATAAATGGAAAGATATCCCGTGTTCATGGATTGAAAGAATAACATTATTAAAATATCCATACTACGCAAAGCCATTTATAGATTTAATGCAATCCCTATCAAAATTCCAGTGGCATTTTCTACAGAAGTATAAAAACAATCCTAAAATTTATATAAAACCACAAATGTGCCCCAATAGCCAAAGCAATCCTAAGAAGAATAAAGCGGAAGGCATCACACTTCATGATTTCAAGTTAAATTATAAAGCCATAGTAATGTCAGACCAGAAATCTTAAAACTCCTAGAATAAAACATAGCAGCCAATCGATGTTTCTCTCTTATTGATGTTTCTCTCACTCTCGCTCTCCCTTCCTCTTTCTGAATTGAATAAAAACATTTTTTTAAAAGCTTCTTGACATTGGTCTTAAGAATGACATTTTAGATGATACCGTCAAGCCCCCTGAGGGTTAGGCTGTAAAGCTGACATTCAGGTTGGCAAGACAACTCTATCCATCCTTGATGACTTGCAAAATCCAAGAGGCTAAATTCTGATTCATCCTACAAAACTGTTCACTATTTTCCAGGAGCAATGTCAGAGTAGTCCTTTAGCACTCCAGCCATGTGTTCATTATGAGTCGTAAGTCATCTTTTTTTTTTTTTCTTTCTGTGAAGCAGGCCTTTTTCTTCTCTGAATAGGGGCTACTTTCTTTGGTCCAGATTCCTGCATCGAAGAAATACCCTGTCGCTTCAGATATTCTCCAATTTTCTCCTCATCCATTGAATCCACAGTGACACTCCTCCACAGTTTCTGAAACTCTTTGTCCACAGAAAATTGACAGCTTTTATCATCAAAGAAAAGAATTTTCTTCGTATCAGGACGATTTACAGATAATATCTGGTCCCCTAAAGACTTGACAGCTTTCTGGGAATTGGGCAGTCCTTCCTCTATGTCTTCTAGAAGAATTCCTCCTAAGCCTTGCTGGTCATGCTTATCTAAGAGTCTAAGCAGAGCCTTCTTATCTTTTAAGTTGTAATTGGTCTTGAAGGCATACTTCCCATCTATTACTTCAATTTTGGGATTATTGATTAATGTCTCAGACATTAGCCATTGTTTCTGCTTGAGTCCAATATCTAAATGTTGTGTTTCATCCAAAATTTCTTCTAAAGTTAGAGGATGTGTATCCCCTCCCTGATGATGTGTCAGTCTCTATGTGGTCTCCAACTTTCGGTCCTCGGGTATCAGGGTTCTCTCCTGCGAGTTTCCTGTTGATTATTCAGGAAGTTTTCCTGTATTTTAGTTGTAATTCCAGTTTGTTCCTGGGAGCATGAACATGCAGCATCCACTTACTCTGCCACCATTTTTAATCTCCCTGGTCTCCCCTTTCATTCAAAGGGTTCTAAGTCTGTAAACTGGCTCAAGTCTTACAATTTATTTGGGGCCATATATCTCTGTTTTGGTGACTTAAATTAATCTTCAGTGGACTTGACCTAGGATTCTTCACTTATACAGTTCAAGTAAGAATATAGTAGACTACCCATCTATTTCTCTTCAAGGGACACAATGATCAACTAACCAATGCCATAAGTCTTTGTAAGTCAGACTGTTCTCATTACTTCTTTGACTTTGCTGTCTATTACAGTAACTATGCCTACCTTGTTTTTTGTCAATTAAGTGCCCTCACTTGGCCCTTATCACCCTGTGATCCAGTTATCCCCATTGCATTTAAAGATACTGGTTCAGTGGCAGTAATCACGACTATAATTTCTGACCTATAGAGAAGAGTGAGCACAGAGCTCTTAAAAAATGTATTTCTCACAGTCATGAAAGGTATGTTCTCCCAGGGTGGGTGAACAGGTCTTACATGATAGATCCACTTTTACATTCCAGTCTCCCTAAGCTTTCAGATACAGTATACCAAAGGAGTTCTAGCATTTTAAATTTGTTTAGTGTAGACCACCTTTTGGTCCATGTTTCAACCAACCAACAAAAGTGATAGACCTTTTCTAATCCATCGAGCTGCATGATTGAGTCCAGAATCTCTGCTTACTGGGCCCATATTCATATATTCAACCCAATCCAACTTTATGTTCTTCACATTGTTTTCTCATACTCTTAATATTAGTTTCCACACAAATTCCCTAGATTTTTGTCTGTATAAATTGGAAAAATCACACAGTTCTTTTGATGTGTAATGTGCCTTCTCATGGGTCACACTTTGTACTTCACATTTTGGAGCCTGCTAGGACTCATGACTAGTCAAGAAGCAAAGACAAGTGTTGGGTAGATTATGAGGAAAATCAGCAACGTTTGTTTGGAAGTAAACTACCTCAGGGGAAGCCATTAAAGGTTTTTAGGCACAGCAGGTTTAACCTCTTCAGACAGGTGTGGAAGGGTTGCTTCTATTGGCAGAGAAGACTCAGCAGAATTTAGGGGTTCACTGTCCCCAGCTTGACTGGGATCTGTCCATATGTCCCCATGCCAACATTCAAGATCTCATTTCTTTCCAATCAATGCCCTTACTTTAACAGAAGACACCCTGTGAAGTTTGGGATTTAATTTACATTGTAATTTAGCCACTTGCAGGATGATAGTCTGGGTTTTGTTTTCAGAAATCTCTGCACTGTGGCTACCCCATGGTTACTATATTTTTCAGTTATGTGATTCTCATTCAGTTCTTTTTTATGTATTCTATTTGTTTTCTGAGATTTTATATTTTTTCAAGAGAATTTGTAATTATTTTATGATGGCTGCTTTAAAATTCTTGTTAGAGAATTCTGATATCTGAATTATCTCAGTGCTAGGGCCAGTCTGTTTTCTCATTTGAGTTGTGACCTTCCTGGTTCTTTGTATGATTTTTATTGTATCCTGCACATTTTGGGTATTGGTAGGAGACACTTGGTGCTATATTTTTTTTACTTTAGCAGGCAGCCCCCCTTTTTAGGTTTGGCATGCAGCCTTGGCCTACTATTGTGGACTATGGTTGTAATGACAGTATGATTTTCAGAGATTATGTGGTGCTCTATTTGGTATGGTTGGTTTATAGCATGTCTTCCCTGCTTATGCTGCTAGAGGGGGTGAAAAGAGTTTTCCTAGACCTGGCCATCTAGTGGTGGAGGAAGGGATTCTGTTAACTTCTGCAAGAAGAATGTTTCCTGTGTTGGGAGCTGCTGGAGGCAGGAGTCCTGCTATTAGGGGGTGGGGAACATTGTCTGGGCCTGGAACTTATGGTCTGATTTCCTTTGCTGGAGCCTCCCAGCAGCAAAGTGTCTCTGGGTGGTGGAGAGCATTCTCAGGGTCAATGGTTAAGGAGAGATTTCCTGAACCAGGCACCCTTCTGAGACACAAGCCCAGGAAGAGACAGGAGAGCCCAGCTCCCTGGGGGTCTGCCTTACCATCACTTTGTGGTTCTTGTCCCCATCAATCCTTTTCTTATCTGCCCTCTCTTTAGCAGGGAGGGGTGGACATGGCAAAGCTCTTTTTGTTTTGTTTTGTTGGTCCTTGAATATAGAACCATTCTTAAGTGTTCTTGACCTTGTGGAATAATTTCAGTTGTGAATCTACTGTGCCATACACACCAAGACCTATCTAACCACCACAAAAAGTTGCAGTGGGAAAATATTTAGGGATGTGAAACCAAGAGTTTTCTTTCCCAAAATCACTTTTGCTGCTCATGACCCCTTCCCTATTGAAGCTGAGGAATCCCCTTCAATAGAAGAATGACAAAAAGCAGCATCCAATCAAGGTGTAGCTTTGGATTTCTAAAACAGATTTTGGAAGCCCATTGCATAGACCTTAGTTTTTAAAGCTAATGTTTTTATTTGCAAGAGCTGGGTTTTGTTAAAAGGAAGAAGTATATGCAGACCCTCAGATAGCCAAAGCTTAGAGCTCAGAGACTAGATATATGCATTTTTAGCCATAGATAAGTAGGATCTAGGATAGGATAAAGTGTTTGCTTGTCTCCCAGAAGAGGGAATAGGGCACTCCTAGAGCTAGGGATGGGGCTGGACACAATATCAGTATGTGCTGCTAGGCAGGCTGTGCACTGCACAACTCCAAGGTGCATCACATGTGAATGGGTTCACTTTCATTACAAAGTGCACAACCTGTATAACTATGAAATGACCCTGGAAAGAGGCTTGGAAAGGAATGAGAGTATTGAGACAGTAAATGTGAAATATTGGGAATCTCAGAGCAGAATTGAACCTGGCCCTACATTCTACCTGTATTTCTGGGAGGGACACACCCTATCAGAGCCCCACACCAACAGGAGAAGTCAAGAGGAGGTCAGAAATTGAGCTCTTACCCTTTGAGACAGCGTGGAGGAGTCTGGAGAGTATTATGCTAAGCAAAATAAGCCAGTCAGAGAAAAACTAGTATCACATGATCCCACTCATATGTGGAATGTAATGAACAAAATAGATCTAGAGACATGGAAGCATGGAACAGACTGATGAATCTCAGAAGGAATATGGGGGTGGATGGGTGGGTGGGAAGAGATCAACCAAAGAACTTGTATGCATATATGCATAACCATGACCACAGACAATAGGGTGATGAAGGTCTGGGGTTGGGGGGGTGGAGGCGGGTTAGAAGAGGTCAATGGGGGGATAAAGGGGTCATATGTAATGCTTTCAACAATAAAGATTTATAAATACATACATACATACATACATAAATAAATAAATAAATAAATAAATAAATAAAACAAACAACCCTGGCATTTAGGGAGGAGAGATCCTGAGACAGTATCCTTGAGTTCTTGAGGGCTTATGAATAGCATGAGTGAGTTTCAGGTATAGGCTCAGAAAGAGACTCCATAGAAATGCTGAGAGGACTGGTAACAAGACAAGGCCTGGAACTTGGAAGAAGATGCCCCAAAGTGTACAACTATACTGATTGGAAGCCATGGCAGCAGCCATGAGCACTGGCAGCAGATGCTAGTGTGTGCCAAAGGCCAGGAAGGATCAGTTACACCCATCCACCAAATATATGAGGGGTGGTGATCACAAACACTCAAAGATTATGAGAGGTGAGAGGGAAAAGAGGACAGGTCCTTGCTGTAGTCATCTGTAGCTAAATAATTTCTTGGGGAAGAGGAAGAGAGGAAAGAAGGGTGAGAAGCAGAAGAGGAGGGGGAAGCAGAAAAAGTAATGATTTGGTAGGGAGAAAAGAGAAGGAGAGGGAAAGAAGGAGAAAAGCAAGGGGAGATGTGGAGGAGGAGTGAGGAAGAGGGGGATGAGGACTAGAAGGAGGGAGAAGGAAAGGGGGAAAGCAAGAAGGGGACAGGGACATGGGGGAGTATATATATGAGGGGAAAGCAACCCTTATAAGGATATTGGATTTTAAATCTACACAATTAAAATGCAGAACAAAATAAATAATTAATTGCACAAGAGAGATTAAGTTTTAAACTAGAAGAGATTGAGTCACCTTCAAGGGACAAAGTTCAATAATTTCTTCCATCAGTAGAAATGGGAGTTCGTGAGCAGGTTAACCTAAGATATAGAGCTATAAAGAAAGTTACATTTCTGAGCTACTTGAAATTACAAATCTGCTAGAAACTGCCAATATCCTCAAAACTTCTAAGTGGTGTCAAAATGCTTGCATGTCCATTGGGAAGTTTCTCTTATTCTGTAGCTGAACTTCATGAAACAGTTATCTGCTATTACATGAATCAAAGCTCTCCATGCTAGAAAAAAACAATAAGAAAATCTGAGTTAGATAAAAATATGTATTTGCAGGATTTGGGGGAATCTTTGGTACTGATGGGTGCTATCTGACTCTACCCACTGACACAGCCTCCAGGTGGAAAATGCCCTCAGGTTGCGCCATATGCTGAGAGTCCACACTACTCTAGACCTCAGTAACAATTCTGAATCCATCTGTCTTATGCAGAAACCAGGAGAACACAGCATGAAGGGAAAGGAACATTCTCTCAGGGAGCAACAACTCCGTTTGGCACACCTTTCCACAAATACTCCTAATCCCAAATGGAATAACTACTTGCTCCTTCCTCTGTTCATTGTGCCCTTGATCCTACCTGACCCACTTGCTTTGGGTCTTGCCACATCAATGATTCTCCTTCTTCTTGCAAAAACGCATTTACTCAGAGACATTCTTTTCTCAGGTTGGGAAATAAAAACCACCAAGGGTTCTTGTGTCAGTTTAGTACAGGGGATTTGTTGACTTACTGTGGGGTCAAAAAAGAAGTTAGGGGTGAAGAAGGTTCAGGCTGAGTATGGGGAAGGTGCTATCACTACCAAGAGGGCTAAGAGTAGCAGAGAACAGGGAAGACGAGGAGTTCTGTTCTGGGCTCCCAGCCTTCTCTGCATCCAGTCCTCCCTCATAAACATAGTCCTATGGTTAGATATGAAATTAAAGAGAAAGTGTTTCAGCCACTGAATACCCTGGTATCACACACATGCACATGTGTAAGTATACATAATGCACAGGCAGTGTGTGCATGTACATTAAACACAGCTCCAGCATTCCACTGGAGGGTCTCTGGTCATCACCCAGAACACAGGCCCCTCCACACATATCAGTAAGCCCCTTTCTTCTCTTTTTTCCTCCAAGATGGCATTAACTTGGGGTGGAACAGGGGGAGTAAGGCAGCCAATAAAAAAAAGAAGAAGGAGAGGAAGCAATATCTTCCTGGTTTCAAATCCACTTCTTGTTCCTATTCCTGTCCCCAGCCCAGAAAGATCAAAGAGGGGTGAGCATTGTGACCCTGTCTTTTAGAGCATTTGGGAGTGATTGAGGATCTTCCTGAGACACTTGGCATTGGTATTCCAGGCACTGGACAGTGGATGTGAGTCAAACGCTATAGGAAGAGTCATATAAGTGGAGCACTGTGTGCCCCTAGACAAACCAAAGGGAGGAAAGTTCCTAAGGAGGATGAGTGTGGACATGGCTGGTCCCTTGCAGCACTCCTTGGTTTCTGGTCAATCTTTCTTTCTCTCTCTGTCTCCCTGGCAGCCATTTCCCTTTTGAATATCTTATTTGTGATTCTGACTTCTGGAGAGACAGATCAAGCCCCCCAAGTGGACATTTTGAGACCTCATCATCACCATAGGTAAAGGGTATTTTCTTCCCGTAAACTCAGCACACCACTGAGCCTCTATGAAGAGGGCCTTTCTGGTCTTCAACCCACCCAGACTCTCCCATAGGAGTTCACACCCTCCCTTGGCTGAATAGTCAGAGTTCACATGATCTGTGTGAGACTGCCTTTGTTACCAGTCCTTCATGGATGGTAGGCATCCCCTGTGAGAAGTGAAGCCGTCAATACCAATTTTGGGGGGAGTCAGCCAAGTGTGAGGTAATATAGAGTTCAACCTGAACCTTCTGCCGCACTGGTGTGGACACTTTTACTATGTCCCTATATATCCAAGTCTGCCTGGCATGTGCTAGTCACCATTGCTAAATTTCTCTTTGCTGCTGGTGTTGTCTCTCAACAGGATGATTGTGAGATTTATCTATGTTGGTTCATGGAGCTCTATGTTGTAAGTATTGTTTTCCCTTAGATGCCAGTGGCCTGGCCATAATGGGTCCCTGATCTCTAGTTTGTCTCCTCCTCCCTCTACCAAGCTCCCTGGTTTATCTCCTCCTAGCTCTACTCTCAGGTCTTCACCTCAACTCTTCATGTTCCTCCACACCACTGCCTTTATTTGCTCACAAATAGGAGGTTAACAGTCATAGCTCAGCGGTGCTCAGACACCCTCCCCTCCATCCCACAGCCATACCTGACCCTCTGAGGAGAGACTGGCTATACTCTGACAAAGCCAATTCAGAGCATGCACAAGCAAAGGGGGTATGAACAGGGAGGGGTATGCAGAGGACATGGAGAGGTTAAATTGTCTGCATAATAAAGAGCTGGGAGAAACTGAGCAAAGGAGACAGAATGACAGCCCATGAACTGTAGGTGGGTGAGAAGGACAAGAGGGTGTTGTGGAAACGGTTTACAAGTTGTAAGGGGAGAGCAGAGAGGGTAAGGGAAAGGCTGCTTGGAGTTTACTTTTGGATATCACTTTACAGGAGAGTCATGCCTGGAATATATGATGGTATGAACTTTTCGTCCTTATTTTAAGGTAATCTTACTGGTCATTTTAGCTTGCCCATATCCACCACCCCTCCTATCTCTTAGCTCTCCCTGTCTTCTCTTCAGCTTAGCTCTCACTTCTGAATGCCCAATTTGCCACTTAACACCCATTTCCAAGTTCTTTATTTTTTTGTTTTTGTTTTTGTTAATCCTCACTGGAGGATATTTTTTCCCATTGATTTTTAGAGAGAGAGAGAGTAACATCAATGTGAGAGAGACACATTGACTTGTTGCCTCTTGCACATGGCCTGACTGGGGCCCGGGATTGAGCCTGCAACTGAGGTACATGCCCTTGGCCGGACTCGAACCTGTGATCCTTCAGTCTGTGAGCGACACTCTACCCACTGAGCCAAGCTGGCCAGGGACAATTTCCAAGTTCTTGAGTGAGTATCTGCCTTTCCCAGCAATTCCTTTGGGGAACTTTTTTTTCTGGAAGCCCTTGCACTGCCGGTCTTTATGACCTATGGGCTGGCTTCACTTCAGTCAAATGAATTCTCTTCTGTTAACAGTGGCCTGAACAGGTTTACTCAACATGGCAAAATAAAGGGACCTGGGAGGGGGGGTTCCACTCTTTGGGGACAATGAGAATAACAATGACCCTTAGAAGGCCCTGAAGGTTTGATATTTTCATATTAAAATGCCCATGATTTTTTTATATTTTTTTATATTTAGTAGAATAAACAAAGAAACACAGCTGTAGTTTCTAAATGATGTTTTCATGAGAATCAGAGTAGTAACAAAGAGTGTCCTAAGCTCCCCACCCAGCTCATGCCCTTTCTTAATGTCTTCTCATCAGGGTAAGCAACTAGGCTTTAGAGATGAATATAGTGGCTGTCTCTCCAAAATGCCCAGGGAGAGGAGTTCTGAGTCCTGGAGTGACCTGGTACTACATCACTATTCCCTTGCTTTTTCACATTAAAGGTGGAAGAACTCTGACATGCAGCATGATCTCGCCATCCCCGGTATCTGAGAGTTGCTGCTTAGTATGTGAGAATGAATGGACTCCCCTTCAGTGTAAATCAAGAAAGCTGTATGGCATAAAAACACATCAAATCAAAAGGAGTGAAAATGCAGTTTTATTTTAACAGCTGTCAAAAGGAGGACTCTGTTATCCTAAATCATTTTTTCTGCATTTTCAAAAGTCACAGGCAGGCATAAGCAAGCAAGTCACATGAATTTTTTCAAAGGCCATCTCTAACTTGGTGTGGCTTATGTCAGCATCCACGGCCTCTTTGACAGATCCACATCATTTCTCAGAATTTCCAGCTGCCTACCAAGTAAAAAGGTCAGCACATGAGCTAAGCTGGCCAGGGACCATTTCCAAGTTCTTGAGTGAGTATCTGCCTTTCCCAGCTGAGGAGGCTATGTTGGGTTTTATGTGTGTATCTGCCCTTCTCCTGAGGATCACTGAGGGCTTGCTGGGAATGACTTCAGACTGGTCTTTATCTATGACTGTTCAACACCACAGACAGCTGCAGAAGAGTGCAAAAACTAGAAAGTGTGATGAAACCCAGTTAATTCAGGGGACCTAGGGGCCTCTTCCCCCAGCCTCCTCCCCAACACACACACACACACACACACACACACACACACACACACAGTCACTTGGTTCCAGCACGAGTCATAAGAGATAGCTTTGGGGCATCATCTGACTTCAAATGCCAACCTTATAATTTCTTTCATTTTGTTATGTACATGTGACTGTGTCTAGAATCTGTATTCCTTTACATTGACATATTCTCAATTCCTATTTTAATTGCTAAATCTATAGTGCAAATATTCATATATTGTAAAGAAAGCTCGATACCATGGGTACTCCCACATGTGTTCTCTTCAAGTTTACTGAATAATCAGTTCATTCATGGCAAAATCTTCTTGAGAGTCATGACTGTGCTTGCACTGAATGCATAGATTCATTTTGGGAAGAATTTATAACAATAATTATTTTTCCTATCTAGCAAGAAATGGTATTTTTAGTGTCAAAACAGGAAACACACAAAAAGTTTCATGCAAATTTCCCACTATTTAAAAAATTATATTCACATATGTTTTGTGGCCAAGTGAATTGGCTATAGTATTTCTTTACTTTCATATTTTATTTTTAGAGGAGTATATAATGTCTTCTTTTGTGTGTTTCAAGTGCATGCAATCTTACTTTTTGTAAACTATCTGAATAATTAACTTGGTTATTATGAAGAGACATTCACATAAGAAGCCATAGGCAATTTTCCAATTTCTGTATGTAAAGAAATTATAGCATATCAATAATCTATATATATAAAAGGCTAATATGCTGAGTGTCTGACCATCCAATCAGTCGCTATGACGTGCACTGAGCACCAGGGGGAAGACGCTCAATGTAGGAGCTACTGAGCTGCAGTGACTTGGCAGCGGTGGTTCTCAGGTGGCACACCCTGAAACCAGCGAGGAGGGAGTCCAATTCCTCACGGGGCCACGCAATTCCACCTTCGGCTGTGGGTTATATTGTTGCTGTGGCACTGTCGCCCCTGAATCTGGTTTACTGCACACTTGCATTTGTGTTCCCCACCCTGTACAACAGCAACTTTGCAGAGTGCCCTCTCGCACTCCAGGACCCCTAGGGGGATGTCGGAGAGCTGGTTTCAGCTTGATCCCCACAGGCCAGGCTGAGGGACCCCACCTGCCAGAGGGACCCCGCTCACTCAGCAGACACTGGGGGAGGGACTGTGGGAGGTTGGCCCCAGGGCATGTCTGGCCCATCTTGCCTAGTCCTGCCCCGCCAGCCACCTTCTAAATAATTTCCTTCCAATGTGCATGAATCTGTGCACTGGGTCACTAGTATGACATAAAATGCAGCTATTGAAAAAGATGAAGGGGTCCTCTATGTACTGACATGGACAGGATCTCCAAGAAATGGTAATTGAAGAAAGAACATTGAAAAACAATGGGTGTCTCCTTATCCCATTTGTTTTTTTTCACAGAGTCATCCATATGACAAAAAGTAAATGCAAAAACTAAGATCTGAAAAATGTACAGCAAACTGCTAATGGCAGTTCTTTTGGTTGAGGAGGGTAAAATGGTGGGATATAGGAAAGGAGCCAGACAGGGATTATATTTGTAAAAATCTGTGTCTTTAACAGATTCTTATTTGGGAGGGAAAGAAGAGGTGAAGACACCCATTCTCCAGTCTCTGAGACTCCCTGGGCCTCCCTGTTTTACCAGGAATACAGTAATGAGAGTCACAACACCAGCAATACCAGACCTCTGCTCAGGGTGTCTGCCTGCCAGGCACTTCTCCAAGGGATGTACATACAGTAGCTCATTTAACCTCGAACAGCTTTGGTGGGCAGGCACAGGAAAGGTATGTAACTGGCCCAAAGTCACATAGCTGCATGTGGCAGAACCAGGATATGAACCCCCTTGTCTGGCTTCAGAGCCCCAGGCTTCCACCTCTTCAGAATGCCTCCTCTTGATCCTTGTGGGAGGCAAGGAAACCATTCTCCACCTTCTGTTTGTTTTGGTTTTACATGTTTCTATATGGGATGGAAAGAAACCCGGAGGACTGAGCCCTCCCTGCCACTCAAGAAAAGGTAATGTGTGGTCTGCGCCACTCTTACAGGCATCTGTGCCTCAGCTTCTTTAGTTATGTGAGACTGAGTGGGGCAGCAAGTCACATCTCATAATCTGTTTTAGTTTCTCAGAGAACAGCACTAAAAAAGCCACAAAGCCCCGTCCTCACCATTAGTCCTCTCACATCCTATAAAAATCCATGTCCTACTCCTACACAATACCTACAGGGGTCACATTTTAATGTTAAGCATATCAGAGCATTGCTGTATCAGAGCATTGCTAGGTAATATGGCATGAGAAGTGTGACTATTCACAGCCATATTTTCTACAACTAAACACCCCATTTATGTGAATTGGCATTTTAAAAAAGCAGTAATTTAAGAGTCATGGCCGAGGTTGAATCCAGAGACTGAGAAAGAATAGAAAATCCTATCTAAGACTGAGTTCTTCAATTTTCTCTTTGTAGTTGGATCTTGAAGCCAGTTTTGCTGACCACTGCCCAGTGGACCTTTTGAAACACAATGAACACTATTAGGACATTTTGGTAACTCCTCCCACAGGAGTTTTTAGAGGAGAGATTTTGCTCAAGCCAAAGAAAAGCTCTGAGACCATGATAACCAGTGTCCAGGGAAGATAAGTAAGCAGACGGTACCCAAACCAAAGTAATAACTTCTCTGTCCTCCAGCACTTCTCACTCACCATATTCAGCCGTGATCATGCAACCTAAGTAGTGGTGGTCAGTGCTTGGATGTTGTAAAAGGGTGCGGTTAATGTGTCCTAAAGGACACTGTGAGTTGTCATGACACCTCTTTATGCCTAATCAGTTGGGTCTTGAGACTCAGGAAAAAAGTGGGAGGAGGGGAAAGGGAACTTCTTTCTCTCCTTGCCTTCCATTCCTGATCAATTGTTGTTTCTGCAGGACATGTAGCTGCTCAGTGGTCTGGGAAATAAAACATCCAGATACACCAAGATAATGTGGCATCTTAATCTGCCATCAACAAACTAATTGAAATTATGAACTCCAACCCTGATGTGTAATGACAGGATGAGGACTCTCATTTCTCTTAGTAAAAATACATTATATACAAAAGTGATTATGAACACAGGCTCAAGAGAAAAGTGGTCTGATTTGCTAGTTCTGTGTGTGCTTGGGCAAACCCCTTAAATTCTCATCCTTAGGTTCTCCCTTGGTAAAGTGGGGATGACAATAGCAACCCCACTTGTAGAAGTTTGTGAGGATTAAATGAGATGATAATGTAGTATCCCCAGAACCTTTATGCTGTTTGGCTCTCACTGGTTTCAGTTACCCTCAGTCAACTGCAGTCTGAAAATATTAAATGGAGAATTTCAGAAATAAACAATTCATATATATGTTAAATCAGTCCCCTCTCCCAGTCACTCATTGTATTCATCCTTGAACCAGAAGTGCTGGTGGCTGGTGTTCAGAACTTGCAATTGAGTCTGGTAACAATGTTCTGAGAGCCATTGTAGAGTTACCATGATTCCTCTAGGTCAGTGATGGTGAACCTTTTGAGCTCGGCTTGTCAGCATTTTGAAAAACCCTAACTTAACTCTGGTGCTGTGTCACATATAGAAATTTTTTGATATTTGCAACTTTAGTAAAACAAAGATTTATATTTTTTATATTTATTTTATATATTTAAATTCCATTTAACAAAGAAAAATCAACCAAAAAAATGAGTTCGCGTGTCACCTCTGACACGCGTGTCATAGGTTCACCATCACTGCTCTAGGTCAAGCATGTCAAACTCACGACCTGCAGGCCCCATGTGGCCCACAATGAATATTTTTGCGGCCCAGCCAATATAACAGTATGTAAAAGGTGAAAGATTTATACGATCTGAAGAGAAACCAGAGTAAGAGTGAGGAGAGTAAGAGTGAAAGGAATTGAGGTCAAAATCTGAAAACCCATAAAGTGGGTAGATGGGAAAATAAATATTTATTGACAAATCTATATATATAAAAGCCTAAGCGACCAGCCGACAGGCCAATAGCTATGACACACAATGGCCACCAGGGGGCAGATGATCCAATTGGTAGTATGAGGTGCACTGACCACCAGGGGGCATATGGCAGGAGCTGCCATGCTGTGGGGACTTGGCAGCTGCGGTTCTTGGGTGACACACCCGGAACCAGAGAGGAGGGAGCCCGATTGCGGGGTGCATCACCCAAGAACCTCACTCTTGCAATCCGGAAACCCTCAGGGGATGTAGGAGAGACACTTTTGGTCCGATACCCGCAGGCCAGGCCAAGGGACCCCACTGGTGCACAAATCCGTGCACCAGGCCTCTAGTCTTAAAATAGGTGTACTAGCAAAGGAGTTGCAAATTAGCTGCCTTAAATGGAAGAAGGAGGCTATTTGGCCAGCCCAGTGTGTTTAAAAAAAATACACACACACACACACACACACACACACACACACACTAGAGGCCCATTGCATGAAGATTCATGCAATAGGCCTTCTTTCCCCTGGCTGCCAGCACCGGTTTTCCTCCGGCACCTGGGACCCAGGCCTTTGGTACGGCTTCAGCGGAGAAGCCAAGCCTCTTCAGTCTTCAGTCATCTTCAGTCTTCGCCCCCTGCCTGCATGTGCAAATTCACTGCCATCTTCTTTGGGTTAATTTGCATACTCATCCTGATTGGCTGGTGGGCGTAGTGAAGTGACACCAATTTGCATGTTTCTCTTTTATTAGTGTATATATATATATAATGGTATGTAAGAAACGTTTTAATAAAAAAGTCATAACTTAATTTTTACAATATCCTGCTATACCTAATCTATAATAATAAAAGGGTAATATGCTAATTAGACTGGCATCTTCCAGATGTCATTCTGGACGTCCTTCCTGACCAAGCTGGGGTGGAGGGAAGCCAGCTCGGGTCCTAGGTGCCTGCTGGCAGCCCGAGGAGGGAAAGGGTCCTAGGTGTGGGAGGGAAGCCGGTGCCAGCAGCCAGGGGAAGGAAGGCCTACTCTTGCATGAATTTTTTATTTTTTATTTATTTATTTATTTATTTATTTTTAATTAAATCTTTATTGTTCAGATTATTACATTTGTTCCTCTTTTTTCCAACCATAACTCCCCTCCACCCCACCCTCCGCCCTCACTCCCCACCCACTGTCCTCATCATAGGTGTATGATTTTTGTCCAGTCTCTTCCTGTATCCCCCACACCCCTTTCCCCCCCCAAGAATAGTCAGTCCATTCCCTTTCTATGCCTCTGATTCTATAATAATCACCAGTTCATTCTGTTCATCAGATTATTTATTCACTTGATTTTTAGATTAACTTGTTGATAGATGTGTATTTGTTGTTCATAATTTGTATCTTTACCTTTTTCTTCTTCTTCCTCTTCTTAAAGGATACCTTTCAGCATTTCATATAATACTGGTTTGGTGGTGATGAACTCCTTTAGCTTTTTCTTATCTATGAAGCTCTTTATCTGACCTTCAATTCTGAATGATAGCTTTGCTGGATAAAGTAGTCTTGGTTGTAGGTTCTTGGCATTCATCACTTTGAATATTTCTTGCCACTCCCTTCTGACCTGCAAAGTTTCTGTTGTGAAATCAGCTGACAGTCATATGGGTACTCCCTTGTAGGTTTGACTGTTTTTCTCTTGCTGCTTTTAAGATTCTCTCTTTGTCTTTTGTTCTTGGCATTTTAATTATGATGTGTCTTGGTGTGGTCCTCTTTGGATTCCTTTTGTTTGGGGTTCTCTGCGCATCCTGGACTTGTAAGTCTATTTCTTTCACCAGGTAGGGGAAGTTTTCTGTCATTATTTCTTCAAATAGGTTTTCAATATCTTGCCCTCTCTCTTCTTCTGGCACCCCTATAATTCTGATGTTGGTACGCTTGAAGTTGTCCCAGAGTCTCCTTGCACTATCTTCGTATTTTTGAATTCTTTTTTCATTTTGCTTTTCCGGTTGGGTGTTTTTTGCTTCTTCATATTTCAAATCGTTGACTTGATTCTTGTGATCCTCTAGTCTGCTGTTGGGAGTCTGTATAATATCCTCCATTTCAGTCAGTGTATGCTTAATTTCCAGTTGGTCCTTTATCATAACCTCGAGGGTCTGACTAGATTTCTTGAGGATCTCACTACATTTATCGGCGTTCTCACCAGTCTTTTTGAGGGTCTTACTAAATTTATCAGCAGCTTCTAGAAAGTTCTTGAAAAACCTTAAAAGTGTGGTTTTGAACTCTATATCCAGTAATTTGCTTTCCTCCATTTCTGTCATTTGTGTCCTGTTTCTTTGTCTCCGCATTTTTTATGCTTCCCTGTGTTGATAGAGTGGCTTTCTGTGCTAGGTGTCCTATAGGGCCCAGTGGTTCAGCCTCCCCAATTACCTGAGGAGGACACTCTTGGTGCACCCCCTTGTGGTCTTTGTGCACAGTCTTGTTGTAGTTAAGCCTTGATTGTTGTAGGTAACACTGGGAGGGATTGACCTCCAGGCCAATTGGCTGTGAGAATCAGCTATGTCTGCAGTGGGAGAACTTCTGTGCTGGAGACACCCCCCGGGGCAAGACTTGCTTCAGTGGGGCTTTGGTGCTCACTGAGTCTGCCTCCTGAGTGTGTCCTTTATGGATCCGAGGAGCTGCAAACTGGATGGTCCCACTCTGGCCACCGGGCACAGTGGCTCCTGGATCTCTAGGGAGGTGCTAATCTAGCCTCTGCCTGAGGCTATCCAGCAAAAGCCTCTCTGCAGGGCTTGGGCGGGGCAGGTCCCATAGGATCAACAGGGTGGGGCTAGCAGTTATGGCTGCCCTCAGAGGCCCCGCTTTCTCAGTGTCCCGGCAATCGCTGCAAGCACCTCCGAGAGAAAGCTGCCCTCGAGTTCCGACCGATGCCTGTATGAGTCTGCCCGCTTCTCCTGTATGAGTCTGGGTCCCCAGAGACTCGCCTGGAACTGGAGCTCAGAGCCTGAGACTCCCTCCCGATTGAAAAAGACAACCGCGCCCTCAGCCGCCAGCCCGCTCCACATGCGCCTCTGTACCTTAGTATTTTACTTCCGCACCGCACATCCTCTGAGTCTCGGTATGCTTTTCTCTTTCCTTCTAGTTGTAGAATTTCCACTCAGCCAGCCTTCCTGTGGTTCTGGATGATGTCCATTCCATCTTTTAGTTGTATTTTTGAAGTGGTTGTGCGAGGCAGCAAACTCCGGTGTTTACCTATGCCACCATCTTGGTTTCCTCTCCTTGCATGAATTTTTGTGCATCGGGCCTCTAGTTATTAATAACGAACTACAAAGTTTGCTAAGGACTTATTACTATAATCATGTTGCTTTCATTTCCCTTATGGGCCTTACGCGCAGGCACACCATTTCTCTCCCCTTATACTAGCAGCAAATATTTTAACAACTGATTGCCACATCATTACTCTTGGACTGGCTTGTTTGGTGTGCACAACAGGAAATATTTCACTTTCAGAGAACAAGAAAAATAGGTTTATTTGCATTACGCTTACTAATTTGTGCAGTTATTCAGTGTCTGGTAAGTTAATGCTCAAGAAAAAAATATTAATTTTTATTAAAATGTTCTATTATTTTATGTTAACGATTACTCATTTATTTCAGCCCTTTGTATTCAGCATGTCTCTATCGAAATAAACCCACGTTTCTATGAATATTGAAGCTTTTGTTTTTTTGTGGCCCACATAAACTTAAACCTTGTTTAGTTGGCCTCTGTTAGCCTTTGAATTTGACATGCTTGCTCTAGGTGCTTAACCAAACTGGCCTGTGGTTTACAGAAAGGCAGTGGGATAAAAGGATTTTTTTCCTCCCTTTCTTTACTCTCTCCTCCAGACCAGTTGTTACTCTTGTGGGAAATGTGGCTGCTCAAAATAACTCCTGTGATCTGGATAAAACAATCAGATACATCTAGTTAATTTAGCATTTTATCTGTTATCTACAAAATGAATTGATTTAGGAACTCGAACCCTGCTGGGTAACAACTATGTGGAGGACTAGTATTTGCCAATAATAGTAGAATGATGTTGCATGCAAAAGTGGTTAGGAGCACAAGCTCAAGAGACAGGCTACTTGTTTTCCAATCCCTGTTCTGCGTGACGTTGGACAAGTCTTTTAAGCTCGCTGATACACACATTTCCCCTTTGTAAAGTGGGGATGACAACACTTCCTTCCTTAGGTGTTTGGGAGGTCCTTGGCTATGCAATTACTTGTATTCACACAAGAGGGAACATTCCATTTGTATCCATGAAAGTTCCGCCAGCATCAGCTGTTGAGAGCCTCAGCTGGAATAACTCAGCATGCACTATAATCCCAGATAGCTAGGACAACTTCCCTTGCAGCCATGCATAAGCTCAATTCCAGTTCTCACTGAGACTGGTGAGCCCAGGACCTGCCTGGAGCCCAGATGGGTGCCAGTCTGGGCATCTAGGCTTGAAGCACTGCTGCTGGTGGTATTTATGCTACTCAGAGAGGTCCACAGGCCAACACTCTATCCACTGAGTCAAAACCGCTTGGGCTGCTATTGTTTAGTCCTTCCACTTTTTTTCACCCAGGGCCCCAACTCTCCTCCCCTCTAACAGTTGTCAGTCTGTTCTCTGTATCTATGAGTCTGTTTCTATTTTGTAAAGGGCATAAGTCATTCTCCAGAGCTCACAGCCCAGTATAGAGCCCAAGGTGGTCCCAAAGCTAACAGGAAGTTATATGTGGGATGAGCCACTTCTCACTTACCTGTATCTGTTTTCTGCATGCCCTGATTTCCCCTCGAACTTTTAGTTTTAAAGTTTTCAAAGCTACAGAACAGTTGAGATAATAGTACATTAAACACCCATAAACCATTTACCTAGATTGAATAATTTTTAAAACTTTACTATACTTGATCCTGTCTCATTCTCTCTCTCATAGTTTTTAAAATTACCATTCTACTATCAGTCCACAAAAATCCTCAATTAACCCAATATCATCCTTTGTACCTTGTTTCTAATCAAAGATTATACATTTACTTTTCATGTATCCATAGTCTAATTTTATTTAGAACACATCCACACATTTCTTGTTTTTTTTTTCTTACAAAAGAGTGATGTTGCCAAAACCAGTTTGGCTCAGTGGATAGAGTGTCGGCCTGCGGACTGAAAGGTCCCAGGTTCGATTCCGGTCAAGGGCATGTACCTGGGTTGCGGGCACATCCCCAGTGGGAGATGTGCAGGAGGCAGCTGATCGGTGTTTCTCTCTCATCGATGTTTCTAACTCTCTATCTCTCTCCCTTCCTCTCTGTAAAAAATCAATAAAATATATTTTTTAAAAAAAGAGTGATGTTGCCTTAACCAGTTTGGCTCAGTGAATAGAGCGTTGGCCTGTGGTCTCAAGGGTCCCAGGTTCGATTCCAGTCAAGGGCATGTACCTTGGTTGTGGGCACATACCCAGTAGGGAGTGTGCAGGAGGCAGCTGATTGATGTTTCTCTCTCATAGATGTTTCTAACTCTTTATCCCTCTCCCTTCCTCTCTGTAAAAAAATCAATAAAATACAATTTTTTAAAAAAAGTGTGATGTTTTTGAAAAGTTTATTTCAAGCAGAATGTCTCTATATTTAATTTGTCCAAATTTTCTTCATTATTAGACTGAAGTTAAACATTAAAGTGTCTCAAGATTTCTCTATTGTAATTAATGGAGAATTTCCTCTTTATAACAAATAAATAATCTTAGAGTGTGTAAATGCCTTATTTTCCTACATTCTTTCACCCAATGATTTTTGCATCCATCAATACTTTTGCCTAAATAAATTATTCTAATGATGGTTAACAATGGTTATGGATTATGATGTCACTCTGCTAAAGATAGCAAGACAGCCTGGATCCCTAGAGGACTAGACTATTGCAGTTTGATTCTGTCAAAAAGTGACTTCTATTCAAAAGTACTTAAATGGTAGAAATTGAAACAAACAAACAAAACCCCCCACAGCATCTCTAAGCTGAATGGTTCAGGACAAGTGCAGAAAGTTTGAACCATGATGCCAAATAACGGAGAAGAAAAAGACCTCCTTCAAAACAAGTTGCTAACAACGGGTTTATAATATCTAAATAATAAATACATGTCTACATTTTTCCTTAGCTTACACCTAAAATTATACTTCTTAAAGGCATGGTACACAGAACATCTTGATTGACAGAGGACAGAATAACCCAAATTACATGCTATCCAATATATTAGTGAACCAGATCACAGCTAGACAAGGATTGGTGAACATATTGATAGAACAAATAGCAGATATGTGAAAATCTCAGGTTGAGTAAGAAAGATACTGGGCTCTCCCCATGACCAGCAGGCACTGTAAGGACCCTGAAGGCATCTGTCGCACAGTCAATCTCTGGTGTCTGAGACAAAGGAATATATGGAGTAATGATGGGACCATGTCACAAAAGTTACACACAGAAAACTGTGGGCTCCTGGAGCTGCTGACTTCCTAATAACAGGCCAGTGAAATCTTCTGAGTAGAGTCAAAAGCATCTACAAGTTAATCTGAGATGATCAAGAGGAAAGCAGAATTTTCTAGTCAAAGCAGGATAGGTTGACAATTGCATCAAAAAGAGTAAATTACCCAGGAATAAACTTAACCAAGGAGATGAAAGACCTGTACTCTAAAAACTGTAAGACATTGAAGAAAGAAATTCAAGAAGGCACAAGAAAATGGAAGGATATGCTGTGCTCATGGATTTGAATGGTTAATATTGTTGCAATGACCATACTACACAAAGCAATTTACAGATTCAAGGAAATTCCTATAAAAATATGAATGTTATTCTTCTCAGACCTAGAACAAATAACCTTAAAATTTATGTGGAACCAAAAAAAAAAGGACCTCAGCAAAGAAGAACAAAGTTGACAGTATCACATTCCCTGATCTCAAACTATACTACAAAGCTATAATAATCAAAACTTCATGGTACTGGCACAAAAACAAACACACAGATCAATGAAACAGAATAGAGAGCCCAGAAATAAATCAACACCTACATGGTCAACTAATCTATGACAAAGTAGGTAAAAATATACACTGGATGAAAAATAGACTCTTCCACAAGTAGTGTTGGGGGGAAAAGGACAGATACATGCAAAAAAAAGAAAAAAGAAGAAGAAAGAAAGAAAGAAAGAAAGAAAGAAAGAAAGAAAGAAAGAAAGAAAGAAAGAAAGAATAAAGAAAGAAAGAAACTGGCCTAACCTATTACACTATATACAAAAATGAACTAAAAATGGGTTAAAGACTTAAATGTAAGGCCCAAAATCGTAATACTCCTAGAAGAAAACACAGGAAGTAAACATTTTACATCGGTCTGAGTAATATCTTTTTTGGTATGTTCCCTCGAGTAAGGGAAATGAAAGCAAAAATAAACAAATGGGACTTCATCAAAGTAAGAGGCTTCTGTACTGGGAAAGAAACCTTCAACAAAAGAAAAACAACATACTGAATGGGAGAATATATTGACAAATGATATATCTGATAAGGGGTTGATATTCAAAATATATAAGTAACTAATGCAATTCAATAACAAAAAATAAACAATTCTAATAAAAAATGGGCAGAGGACATGGAAAGACATACCTTCAGAGAAGACATACAGGTGGTCAACAGACATATAAAAAGACTAGAGGCCCGGTGCACGAAATTTGTGCAGGAGGGGCCCTCAGCCCAGCCTGCACCCTCTCACAATCTGGGACCACTGGCTCCTAACTGCTCACCAGCCTGCCTGCCTGATCACCCCTAACTGCTCCCCTGCTGGCCTGGTCACCCCCAACTGCCCCCCCTGCTGGCCCAGTCGTCCCCAACTGCCCCCCCGGCCTGGGCGCCCCACACAACCTGCTGCTCAGTTGTTTGGTCGCCCCTCACTAACCCCCCTGCTGGCCTGTTCGCCCCCAACTACCGCCCCTGCGGGCCTGGTTGCCTCACGCAGCCTGCTGCTCAGTCGTTTGGTCACCCCTCACTAACCCCTCTGCCAGCCTGCTCACTCCACGCAGCCTGCTGCTCAGTCACTTGGTCGTCCCTCACTAACCCCCTGCCGGCCTGGTCACCACACGCAGCCTGTTTGGTTGTGATGGTCACTTAGGCTTTTATTATTATAGATGCTCAGCACAACTAATCACCAAGAAAACACAAATCAAACCACAATGAGATACCACCCATACTACTGAGAATGGCTATTATCAAAAAGCCATCAAATAACATATCTTGGCAACAATATGAAGCAATGGAAACCCTGGTGCACTGTTGGTAGTGTAGCCTCTATGGAAAAAAGTATGGAGATTTCCTCAAAAAATCTAAAAATAGATATACCTTACAACCCAGCAATTCCACCTCTTGTTATTTATCCAAAGAAAAGAAAGATGTAGGAGGCAGTGGATTGATGGTTCTCTCTCATCATTGATGTTTATGTCTCTCTCGCCCTCTCCTTCCTCTCTGAAATAAATGAAAATGTATTTAAAAAAAGAAACAGACTCACAGACACAGAGAACAGACTGATGGTTACCAGAGGGAAGGGGGGTTAGAGAGCTGAGTGAAAAAGGTGATGGGATCAAGAAATACAAATTGGTAGTTACAAAATAGTCATGGGGACGTGAAGTACAACACAGGGAATATAGTTAATAATATTATAATAAGTATGTATGGTGCCAGGTGGGTACTTGAAACAAATGAGGGGAGGGGGTCACTTTATAAAGGATAAGATTGTCTAACCACTATGCTGTACAACTGAAACTAATACAAAATAATATTGAATGTCAACTATACTTGAAAATTAAATTTCTAAAAAAGAAAGCTCTCCTGTTACTACAGAAAGAGAAGAAATAAAATTGTAATAAATTATGAATGTCTTATGCTATGTACGTGAAACTAATATAATATTGTATATCAACTATAAATTAAATTTATTTATTTTTATTTCAATGACTGAGCCATGCCAGCGAGGGTAAATTAAAGTATTTTAAATGTAAAAAATAAAATAAATAATAATTAAAAATAAATGTTCTTTAAAAACAAGTGCAATAATGATTAATAATAAATAATCAAATAAAAATAACTCATTATTAGTTAATAATGAATCCATGAAATAACAGCTTTTTATCTAGGATAAGTATTTTACATTCAAAACCAATAAGTGTAATCCTCAAACCTTACTTCTACTATCTCTCAGAACAATTTTGGAAAGAATTTTGAAGCTTATGAAGAAGCATCTTTGTCCCCTATAATCTTTCAATAAAAGATTTTCTGAATGATAAAAAAAGAAAAAAAAGACCTAATTCAAAAAGATATATGTACTTTTATGTTCATTGCAGCATTATTTACAGCAGCCAACTTATGGAAGCAGACTATGTGTCCATCAACAGATGAATGGATAAAGAAAATGCACATGCGCCCGCACACACACACACACACACACACACACACACACACACATAGGAATATTATGCAGCAATAAAAAAGAATGAAATCTTGCCATTTGCAACATCACAGACAGACCTGGAGGGCACTATGCTAAGTGAAATAAGCCTGGCAGGCAAAGACAAATACCTTATGGTTCCACTTACATGTGGAATCTAAAAAACTAAAACAAGCAAAGAAAATAAAACAAAAATAGCCTCATAGAAAAACAGACCAAAAGAATGGTAACCAGAAGTGAGGAGGTATGGGGAAGGGGAGAAAGAGGTAGGGGAATATAGTCTATAATATTTTGATTAGTGTACACAGTGACAGATGATTACTAAATTAGTGGGGTGATGACATTGTAAGGTATAAATATGTTGACTCCTATATTGTACACCTGAAACTAATAAAACCAATATAAGATTGTATACAGCTATATTTAGAAAAAAAATAAAATTAAACAAATTTAGAACAGGATATGTTGAAATAGCAGAGGTACTTTTAGAAAGAGGACCAACTAATCTCCAGGCGATTTAATTTATTCATTGAGACAAAATCAGCATACTATAAATATCACTCTCTAAAATGTAAATTTTGTGTTTTTAGTATATTCATAAAGCTCTGCAAACATGTAACATCACTACCTATTCCAGAAGAAAACAGACACCCATCAGCAATCATCACTATCATCCCCAACACCACGAGCCCTGGCAACCACAAATCTCAGTTTTGGCTCTATGGGTTTGCTTATTTCGTACATTTCCTACACATGGAGTCCTACGATGTACAGTAGTTTGTGACTGGCTTCTTTCACTTAGCACACTGTTTTCAAAATACATGTGGTAGAAGGCATCACTACTTCATTCTCTTACGTGGCTAAACACTCCCCCATTGCACAGGTATACCACTTTGTTTATCCAATAATCAATGGATGGACATTTGTGTTGTTTCCCCTGGGTGTGTGTGTGTGTGTGTGTGTGTGTGTGTGTGTGTGCTAATCCTCATCATTGATTTTCTTTTTAGAGAGAGAGTTGGGGGGGGGGCAGAGAGAGAGAAACATTGATATGAGAGAGACACGTTGATTGGCTGCCTGCGACTGGCAACCAGGAATCGAGCCTGCAATGGAGGTATGTGCCCTTGACCGGGATCAAACCAAGAACCTTCATTCCTCGGGTTGACGCTCTAACCTCTGAGCCAAACCAACTAGGGCTCTGTTTGGCTCTTATTAATAAAGTTGACATGCTTATTTGTGTACACTTGCTTGCGGGGACATATTTTGAGCTGTCTTGGAGATATATATATATATATATATATATATATATATATATATATAAACTAGGGAGGGAAAATTGCTGATTCACGGGGTCCCTACATTTTTTAGAGACATTTAAACATCTAAAAATTTTAATAATTCTACCTGGATCATTATTTCTTTTCAAGTTTGAGGTCTCTCGTGTTTCATAACCTCCAAAAGGGTCAAAACGCAAATTTTAGAACAACAACAGGCCAGTCAAATCGCAGGAACACTTATTAAAATGCCCTTAATGCGAGTGTCAGGAGCTCAGGGTTTGGGGGTGCAGGTGAGAAATCTGAGTTTGTTTGTTTGTTTGTTTTTAAATATTTTTATTGATTTCAGAGAGGAAGGGAGAGGGAGAGAGCGCGAAAAACATCAATGATGAGAGAGAACCACCAATTGGGCTGCCTCCTGCACGCCCCCTACTGGGGGTCGAGCCTGCAACTCAGGCCTGTGCCCTTGACCGGAATCGAACCCGGGACCCTTCGGTACTCGGGCCGCCGCTCTATCGACTGAGCGAAACCGGCCAGGGCCGAAGTCTGCGTTCTCCAGGAATGAGAACTGGTATGTGCCCTTGACCGGGATCAAACCAAGAACCGTCATTCCTCGGGTTGACGCTCTAACCTCCGAACCAGCTCTCCAGGAATCTCCTGCCTCCGAGGGCACAGAATCCCCCCGCGGCCTCCGGAAACCCAAGAGGTCCCACCCCCACCCGCTCCTGTCGCCCGCGCCCAGCCGCCACTCGCAGCTCTAAGACCCTGTTGGCCCCGCCCCCAGAGCCACTCGGAGCAAAATGCCGGTCTGCCCGCGGGTGGCACGCAGTCGGCCCGGCGGAGCCTAGGCTGATGGGCGCCTAGGGCCGGGACCGCGGCACCAGGACCAGCCGGCGAGCGCGCGGTCAGGAAGTGAGTCCCTAGGCACGCGGTGGGGGGAGGGGGGGCTCCGGTGGGGGGAGGGGGGCTCCGGTGGGTGCGCGGAGCGGGCTCCCGGGACGCTCCTTCCGACGGCTCGCCGCGGCACCGTCCTGGCCCCGGGCCTGGGAGCGGGCGCGGCCGGGCGGCTGCTCCTCAACGTGCGTGGGAATGTAAGTGGGGGCGCGTCCCGTCCCAACACGGGCGCGGGGATGGAAAGCGCGAGGCGCCGGTGCAGGTGCCGTCCCTCCACCGAAGGCCAGGAACGGCGGCGCGGGCAGCGAGCAAATGGGCTTTGGTGCCTTTCACAGTCGGGGGCGTGTGGCGACAGCGGCGGGCACCCCCTCCCCACC
>NW_005871050.1:4557426-4558740 GCF_000147115.1 Myotis lucifugus | reverse complement strand
CGGCGGGGGTGGGGGGAGCGGCGGGGGAAGAGACGGGCACACCCCCCAGACCACACCCAGGAGCAGGTCGGGAAGGACTGGCGAGCACCAGACCCCTTGCGGCCCACCAAAGAGAAAATGGCAGGGGGGCAGGCCCAGGCCCCAGACCTAAACTTGAGCGAGGCACCGGGCTCAGGTCCCTTACCGGGCGGGCGGGGCGATGGGGAGACGGTGGAGGACACCCCTCCCCTCCCAGCTTAACCCGGAGCGGGAAGTGGGGCACCTGAGGGCACCAGGCCCCCTTCCTGCCGATCAGAGACAAAATGAAGGAGCGCGCTTCCTTCGCACCCAGAAGCCCACGTGGCTCTAGAGCGAGTACTAGGGCGGCGGGTCCTGAAACTGCCCCAACCAGCCAGGCCTCCAGGGCTCCTTGGGGCTGCAGGTGCCCTCCCGGATGCGAGGCTTCTTCGCTGAGAGAGCACTGCGGCTGGGCGCTCGCCACAGGCGTCCGACTTTGTTATTTTATTTTAAAAACACCTTTATTAATGTTTAGAGGGAGGAAGGGAGGGGGATAGAGAGAGATCAATGTGAGAGCTAGCCATGGATCCATCGATCCATCGATCGATAGATCGGCTGCCTCCCGCACGCCCCCTAGTGGGGAATTGAGCCCACAAAGGGCCAGAACGGACCTGGCAGCCATTTGGTCAAGGAAGGTCGCCCAAGCAACTGAGCCTCACCGCCAGCGGCTGGCCTCGGATTTTAAACCGGCTCTTAGAATGTTTGGGTCTCGTCCCCTTATCCTTTCCCCTCGGGTCCTCTTTTCACGACTCCCAGTGCCTCTTTCCCCACACGTCTCTAACCATTGAACGGTGAGCAAGAGTTCATTCCAGAGGGTTTGGAGAGAAGGCATCAGGCTTGTAGGGAAGAAGTTTTCATCCAGAAGGGCCAACGGAGGGAAACCCGGAGGGTCAATTCCGTGGGAGAGGTGGGATAAGGTTTGGGTCAGTAAGGGAAGAGCTTCCCAGCTGTGAGGCTGGAGTACACGAAAGGTGGGTCCCCAGACTGAACAGTTAGGGCTCCTGAATGCCTTCCAGAGACCCTTAGGTGCCTAGACGGGGGTGTAGGATGGGGGGGGGGGGACGTAATAATACAGAGCTTTTTCTGTGCCAGGCATACTGCTGTTCACTTAGCATGCAATTGGATCACCCCCCAAAGGCCATTGTAAAAGCAGATGTTACAAAGAGAGGCACTGGGTGTCATTTAAGAATCTAGCCCAAGGATGAGACTGCCGAACAGAGTAAAGTTTTCTTTTTAAACTTTATTATTGAAAATATT
>NW_005871050.1:4555648-4557326 GCF_000147115.1 Myotis lucifugus | reverse complement strand
TGGAGGGAAGCCCAGGTCCTGGGTGCCAGAGGAAGCTTGTGCTGGCAGCTAGGGGAAGGAAGGCCTACTCTTGCATGAATTTCGTGCATCAGGCCTCTAGTCTATATAATAAAAGCCTAAGTAACCATTACGGTGGAATGACCAGAACCACCAGTTGCTATGATGTGCACTGAACACCAGGGGGCAGATGCTCAATGCAGGAGCTGCCCTCTGGTGGTCAGTGTGCTCCCACAGGGAGAGCACCGCTCAGCCAGAAGCCGGGCTCACAGCTGGAGAGCACAGCAGCAGTGGTGGGAGCTTCTCCTGCCTCCCCAGTAGCACTAAGGAGCAGTGAGCAGGCGGGTGGTAAGGAGTGAGGGGTCCTGGACTGTGAGAGGGTGCAGGCTGGGCTGAGGAACCCCCTGTGCATGAATTTCATGCACCGGGCCTCTAGTATACATATAAAATCTTTGTTTAATCTCTTCCCATCTCCCCTTCTGAAATACGTTAGTCTGTTGCATGTTTCAATGTCTCTGAATCTGTTTTGTTCATCATTTTATTTTTCTTCATTAGATTCCATATATAAGTGAAATCATGTGATACTTGTCTTTCTCTAACTTGTCTTTCTCTTTCACTTAGCATAACACTCTACCGGTCCCTCCATGCTGTCTCAAAGGGTAAGAGTGAAGTTTTTAGATTATTGGACAGGAAGAGAGTCCTGAGTACTTTTTTTCTTGATCCTGAGTTGAGTGGGCAAATGCAGAGAGAGAGGACCCATAGCACATGGGCATTTATATTTTTAACATACCTTAATTTTCCCTTTTACAGTTTACATTCAACATAGTTTTGTATTACTTTCCATTGCAGAGCATAGTAATTAGACAATCGTATACTTTAGAAAATGTCCCTCCCCCAAATTTCCAGTACCCACTTAGCACCATACATAATTATTGCAATATTACTGACTATATTTCTTATGCTGTATTTCACAACTCTGTGATTTTTTTGTAACTACCACCTGTACTTCTCAATCCCTTCACATTTTTCACCCAGCCCCACAAACTGCCTCCTGTCTGGAAAACATGAGTTTATTGTCTGTTTCTATGAGTTTGTATTTTGTTTGTTTATACTGTTCTCTTGATGTCGCCTTTAAGTGAAATAATATGGAATTTGTCTTTCTACTTGCTGACTTATTTCACTTAGCATGATACCCTCTAGGCTCATCCATCAAAATGGTAACATTTCTTTCTTCTTATGGCTGAATGATATTCTTTTATATATACGTACCACCACTTTTTTTAAAGAATAGTTCACTGATTTTTTTGAGAGAGAGAGAGAGAGAGTGAGAGAGAGAGAGAGAGAGAGAGAGAGAGAGGAAGGGAGTAGATAGGAACATGGATGGGAGCGCACAACATTGATAGACTGCCTCCTGCTCCCCTCCCCCTACCTGGGATTGAGCCCACAACCCTGGCATGTGCCCTGATGTGGAATTGAACAAGCAACCTTTTGGTATTCAGGATGACACCCTACCAACTGAGCCACACCAGCCAGGGTGAACCACCAATTTTTGTATCCATTCTTCTATTGATGTACACGTGGGTGCCTTCTATATCTTGACAATTATAAATAATGCTGCAATGAACATAGGGGTGCATATAGTCTTTCAAATTAATGGTTTGGATTTCTTTGGATATATACC
>NW_005871050.1:4545472-4554931 GCF_000147115.1 Myotis lucifugus | reverse complement strand
TCTTGGCTGTCCTGCGGCAACCCGGGAGCGCCAAGTGGGCCCCGCAGACAGTAGAGAACCATGGGGAACAGGCCTAAGCCATCAGTAGGACATCCCCTGAGGGCTCCTGGATTGGAGAGGGTGCAGGTCTGGCTGAGGGATCCCCTCCCCTGCCCCCCGTGCATGAATTTCGTGCACCAGGCCTCTAGTCTATAATAATAAAAATGTAATATGCTAATTAGGCTATATGTCCTTCTGGACGTCCTCCTGGGCGATCTTCTGGATGAAGCTAGGGCTGTGAGGGCCTGGGTGCCTGCTGGCAGCTGGAGGGAAGCCCAGGTCCTGGGTGCCAGAGGAAGCTTGTGCTGGCAGCTAGGGGAAGGAAGGCCTACTCTTGCATGAATTTCGTGCATCAGGCCTCTAGTCTATATAATAAAAGCCTAAGTAACCATTACGGTGGAATGACCAGAACCACCAGTTGCTATGATGTGCACTGAACACCAGGGGGGCAGATGCTCAATGCAGGAGCTGCCCTCTGGTGGTCAGTGTGCTCCCACAGGGGGAGCACCGCTCAGCCAGAAGCCGGGCTCACAGCTGGAGAGCACAGCAGCAGTGGTGGGAGCTTCTCCTGCCTCCCCAGCAGCGCTAAGGAGCAGTGAGCAGGCGGGTGGTAAGGAGTGAGGGGTCCTGGACTGTGAGAGGGTGCAGGCTGGGCTGAGGAACCCCCTGTGCATGAATTTCATGCACCGGGCCTCTAGTATACATATAAATTCTTTGTTTAATCTCTTCCCATCTCCCCTTCTGAAAATACGTTAGTCTTGTTGCATGTTTCAATGTCTCTGAATCT
Organism: Myotis lucifugus; assembly: GCF_000147115.1. NCBI lineage: Eukaryota > Metazoa > Chordata > Mammalia > Chiroptera > Vespertilionidae > Myotis > Myotis lucifugus. Next base: position 4,554,105 of record NW_005871050.1, on the reverse strand, counting down.
GTTTTGTTCATCATTTTATTTTCTTCATTAGATTCCACATATAAGTGAAATCATGTGATACTTGTCTTTCTCTAACTTGTCTTTCTCTTTCACTTAGCATAACACTCTACCGGTCCCTCCATGCTGTCTCAAAGGGTAAGAGTGAAGTTTTTAGATTATTGGACAGGAAGAGAGTCCTGAGTACTTTTTTTCTTGATCCTGAGTTGAGTGGGCAAATGCAGAGAGAGAGGACCCATAGCACATGGGCATTTATATTTTTAACATACCTTAATTTTCCCTTTTACAGTTTACATTCAACATAGTTTTGTATTACTTTCCATTGCAGAGCATAGTAATTAGACAATCGTATACTTTAGAAAATGTCCCTCCCCCAAATTTCCAGTACCCACTTAGCACCATACATAATTTTTGGATTATTTATTCTAATTCTGTGAAATATGTTGTTGATATTTTGATAGGAATTCATTGAATCTACAGAGGCTTTGGGAAGTATTTTAATTATGTCAATTCTTACACATGAGCATGCTATATGTTTCCATTTATTTGTATCTTCTTCAGTTTCTTTCTTCAGTGTCTTATAATTGTTCAAATACAGGTCTTTTACCTCCCTGGTTAAATTTATTCCTAGGGCCCATATGGCATGGTTTAGTGGTTGAGCATCAACCTATGAACCAGGAGGTCAGGGTTCAATTCCCGGGCATGTTCGGGCTTGATCCCCAGTGTGGGGTGTGCAAGAGGCAGCCGATCAACAATTCTCTCTCATTAATGTTTCTATCTCCCTCTCCCTCTCCCTTCCTATTTGAAATCAATAAAAATATATAAATTAAATTTATTCCTAGGTATTTTATTTTGTTTGATGAAATTGTAAGCAGGATTGTTTACTTAGTTTCCCTTTCTGATAGTTCATTATTGGTATTTAAAATGCAACCAATTTCTGGATATTTACATATTCTGCTACATTACTGAATTCATTTATCAGGTCTAGTAAGTTTTTTGGTGGAATCTTTAGGGTTCCGTATATACAGTATCATGTCATCTTTAAATAATGACAGTTTTGCTTCTTAAAAAAATTCTTTATTATTTAAAGTATTACATATGTCTCCTTTTCCCCCCATTGACCTCTCCCCGGCACTCCCAACTCCCAGCATATGCCCTCATCCCCCTAGTGTCTGTGTCCATTGGTTATGCTTATATGCATGCATACAAGTCCTTTGGTTGATCACTTATCCCCCCACCCTCCGCTGCCTTCCCTCTGACGTTTGACAGTCTCTTCGATGCTTCTCTGTCTCTGGAGACAGTTTTACTTCTTCCTTTCTATTTTGGGTGCCTTTGATTTCTTCTTTTTTTTATTTTTTTCTTTATTGATTAAGGTATTACATATGTGTCCTTATCCCTCCCACTCATGCCCTCACTGCCCTGTTGTCTGTGTCCATTGGTTAGGCTTATATGCATGCATACAAGTCCTTTGGTTGATCTCTCCTCCTTATCCCCACCCTCCCCTACCTTCCCTCTGAGGTTTGACCATCTGACCGATGCTTCTCTTTGGATCTGGTTTTGTTCATCAGTTTATGTTGTTCATTATATTCCATAAATGAGTGAGATCATGTGATATTTATCTTTCTCTGACTGGCTTATTTCACTTAGCATAATGCTCTCCAGTTCCATCCATGCTGTTGCAAATGGTAAAAATTCCTTCTTTTTTACTGCAGCATAGTATTCCATCATGTAGATGTACCACAGTTTTTTGTTTGTTTGTTTTCATTTTAGGTGGCTTTAATAAAAAGCTTTTTTTATTGATTAAGGTATTACAAATGTGTCTTTATCCCTCCATTGTCCCCTCATCCCCCCAGTCTTGCCCTCACCCTCACCCTCACCCTCTGTTGTCTGCATCCATCGCTTATGCTTATATGAATACATACAAGTCCTTTGGTTGATTTCTCCCCCTTACCCCCACCCTCCCCTACCTTCCTTCTGAGGTTTGAGCATCTGATTGATGCTTCTCTGTCTCTAGATGTGTTTTTATTCATCGGTTTATGTTGTTCATTACAGTCCACAAATAAGTGAGATCATGTGATATTTATCTTTCTCTGATTGACTTATTTCACTTAGCATAATGCTCTCCAGCTCCATCCATGCTATTGCAAATGGTTAGGAGTTCCTTCCTTTTTACTGCGGCATAATATTCCGTTGCATAGATGTGCCAAAATTTTTTAATCCACTCATCTGCTGTTGGGCACTTAGGCTATTTCCAAATCTTAGCTACAGTGAATTGTGCTGCTATGAACATAGGGGTGCATATAGCCTTTCTGATTGGTGTTTCTGGCTTCTTGGGATATATTCCTAGAAGTGGGATCACTGGGTCAAATGGGAGTTCCATTTTTACTTTTTTGAGGAAACTCCATACTGTTCTCCACAGTGGCTGCACCAGTCTGCATTCCCACCAGCAGTGCACGAGTGTTCCTTTTTCTCCACATCCTCGGCAGCACTTGTCGTTTGTTGATTTGTTGATGATAGCCATTCTGACAGGTGTGAAATGATACCGCATTGTCGTTTTGATTTGTATCTCTCGGATGATTAGTGACTTTGAGCATGTTTCCATATACCTCTTGGCCTTCCTTATGTTTTCTTTCGAAAAGTATCTATTTAGGTCTATTGCCCATTTTTTGATTGGGTTGTTTATCTTCCTTTTGTTAAGTTGTATGAGTTCCCTGTAAATGTTGGAGATTAAACCCTTATCGGTGATAACATTGGCAAATATGTTCTCCCATGCAGTGGGCTTTCTTGTTGTTTTGTTGATGGTTTCCTTTGCTGTGCAAAAGCTTTTTATTTTGATGTAGGCCCATTTGTTTATTTTCTCATTAGTTTCCATTGCCCTAGACAGGGGTGGGCAAACTTTTTGACTCGAGGGCCACAATGGGTTCTTAAACTGGACCAGAGGGCCGGAACAAAAGCATGGATGGAGTGTTTGTGTGAACTAATATAAATTCAAAGTAAACATCATTACATAAAAGGGTACGGTCTTTTTTTTTTTTTTTTTTTTTTAGTTTTATTCATTTCAAACGGGCCAGATCCGGCCCTCGGGCCGTAGTTTGCCCACGGCTGCCCTAGGAGCAGTATCGGTGAAGAAATTCCTTCGGCATATGTCTGAGATTTTGCTGCCTTTGGATTCCTCTAATATTTTTATGGTTTCCTGTCATATGTTTAAGTCCTTTATCCATTTTGAGTTTATTTTTGTGTATGGTGTAAGTTGGTGGTCTAGTTTCATTTTTTTGCAAGTATCTGTCCAATTTTCCCAACACCATTTATTGAAGAGACTGTCTTGACTCCATTGTATGTTCTTGCCTCCTTTGTCAAATATTAATTGAGCATAGTGGTTTGGGTCGATTTCTGGGTCCTCTATTCTATTCCATTGATCTATATGTCTGTTCTTGTGCCAGTAACAGGCTGTTTTGGGAACAGTAGCTTTGTAATACAGCTTGATATCTGGTATTGAGATCCCACTTTCTTTGTTCTTCTGTCTCAGGATTACTGCAGCTATTCGGATTTTGTGTTCTTTTTCCAGATGAATTTTTGGAGATTTCAATGGGGAGTGCATTGAATCTATAGATTGCTTTGGGTGGTATGGACACTTTAATGATGTTGATTCTACCAATCCATGAACATGGTATGTTCTTCCATCTGTTTATGTCCTCCTCTCTCTCTTTTTTCAGTGTCCTGTAGTTTTCCGAGTACAGGTCTTTTACCTCCTTAGTTAAGTTTATTCTTAAGTATCTTAATTTTTTTTGGTGGGATGGTAAATGGGATTGCTATTTTAGTCTCCCTTTCTGTAAGTTCACTATTGGTATATAGAAATGCCATAGATTCCTTGGCGTTAATTTTGTATCCTGCTACATTGCTGAATTCATTTATTAAGTCTAATAATTTTTTGATGGAGTCTTTAGGGTTTTCTATGTACAGTATCGTGTCATCTTCGAATAAGGACAGTTTTACTTCTTCTTTTCCAATTTGGATGCCTTTTAATTCTTCTTCTTGTCTGATTGTAATGGCTAGTACTTCCAATACTATGTCGAACAGGAGTGGTGAGAGTGGGCATCCCTATCTTGTTGCTGTTCTTAGGGGAAATGGTTTTGGTTTTTGCCCATTGAGTATGATGTTGGCTGTGGGTTTGTCATATAAGGTTTTTATTATGTTGAGGTATGATCCTTCTATTCCCACCTTGCTGAGAGTTTTTATCAAGAAAGGGTGTTGGATTTTGTCAAATGCTTTTTCTGCATCAATTGATATGACTATGTAATTTTTATCTCTCAATTTGTTTATGTGACGTATCACATTTATTGATTTGTGGATATTGTACCATCCTTGCATTCCCGGGATAAATTCTATTTGGTCATGGTGTATGATCTTTCTGATGTGATGCTGGATCCAATTTGCTAGAATTTTGTTGAGGATTTTAGCATCTATGTTCATGAGGGATATTGCCCTGTAATTCTCTTTCATTGTGTTGTCTTTATCTGGTTTTGGTATTAGGGTGATGCTGGCTTCATAGAATGAGCTTGGAAGTATTCCTTCCTCTTGACTTTTTTGGAATAGTCTGAGGAGGATAGGCTTTAGTTCTTCCTTGAATGTTTGGTAAAACTCCTTTGTGAAGCCCTCTGGCCCCAGGCTTTTTTTTTGCTGGGAGCTTTTTGATGACTGCTTCAATTTTTTCCATAGTTATTGGCCTATTGAGATTTTTAGAATCTTCCTGATTGAGGTTTGGAAGGTTCTATTTTTCTAGGAATATGTCCATTTCCTCCAGGTTGTCTAGTTTGTTAGAATAGAGTTGTCCATAGTATTTTTTAACAATCCTTTGTATTTCTGTGGGGTCTGTTGTTATTTCACCTCTTTCAGGGGTGTTAGTGAGGGATGACCAAACGACTGAACAAGCATGCTGTGTGGGGCAACCAGGCCGGTGGGGGGCCATGAAGGGCGACCATGCGGGGGGAGCAGTTAGGGGCGACCAGGCCGGCAGAGGTGGGCAGTTGGGTGACCAGGTCGGCAAGGTGGGCAGTAAGGGGTGACCAGGTTGGTGGGGGGGGAGCAGTTAGGAGAGACCAGGCCAGCAAGGAGGGGCAGTTTGGGCCGACATGGCTGGCAGCAGGGGGCAGTTAGGGGTGACCAGCAGGGGAGCAGTTAAGGGTGACCAGGCAGGCAGGCAGGTGAGCGATTAGGAGCCAGTGGTCCAGGATTGTGAGAGGGATGTCCGAGGGGTCCCAGATTGGAGAGGGTACAGACTGGGTTTAGGGGACCCCCCCATGCACGAATTTTGTGCAATGGGCTTCTACTGTATATATATATATATATATATATATATATATATATATATATATATGTCCTATATCTTCTGGTTGGAGCATTGAAGCCATTTACATTTAAAGTGATTATTGACAGGTATGCATTTATTGCTATTTTAATCTTTATAACTGTTTTACACTTTTTCTTTCTTCTTCTTAAAGAACACACTTTAACATTTTTATCAGATTATAAAAATTCCCCTAAAGATTATCTGCTACATTAGAACTTTGCTGAAAAGCAAGCAATTAAGGGACATTAGAATTCTCTCTGGTAACCACTGCTGTTTCTCTCATTTGCCCTTTCCTCAGCAGTAGGTATCTACCCCCAGGAAATACACAAAGAAACACATTGGAACCTGAGACTTCAGACACCAGATAAAGTATACACTGTTGGAAGGGATCAATGGCTACTACCCTGGGTTCTGTAACCCAGGCCTCCTTGAATCTGGGCACAGTGTTTCAAGAGTATGATAAAGACACTGAATTCTTCCGTCAGCGCTTCAGGCAGTACCGGTCCAGTGAAGCAGCCAGGCCTCGTGATGTTTTCAACAAACTCCTGGAGCTTTGCTCTGAATGGCTGAAGCCAAAGATGCGTTCTAAGGAACAAATGGTGAAGCTTCTAACTTTGGAACAATACCTAACAATTATGCCCCAGGAGCTAGAGACCTGGGTGACAGAACAATGCCCGGAGAGTACACAAAGAATTCTGTCACTCTTAGAAGAAATACAGATGAAACCTGAGACAACAGAGACAAAGGTGAGAAAAGAGTTTGGGATCTGGGGAACTAGACCAAAAGGGTATCAGAGGCAGGTGGGATTGGATCTGACATTTGTCTCTGTGTCATTCTTCAGCCCGAAATTTCTGCACAGTCCTTTTCACATTTCTCTTCTACTGGAGAAAGCATATGGGTCAGTGGTTTCCAACCTCATCTTAGCCAATTCCCCTCTGTAACAAATATATTCTAATGTCCCAGTAAATATACTTAAATATAATTCATAGATAACATAATCTACCTACAGTCATTCATCAAAAAACACTGGTATTATCTGGCCAATGTGCTTCAGTGGTTGAGCATTGACCTAAGAACCAAGAAGTCAAAGTTTGATTCCAGATCAGGGCACATGCCCTGGTTGCAGGCTTGATCCCCAGTAGGGGGCGAACAAGAGACAGTGGATCAATGATTCTTTTTCATTATTGATGTTTCTATCTCCCTCTCCCTCTCCTTTACTCTCTGAAATCAACAAAAATAAAAATTTAAAAAAGCACCTGTATTATGCATTAGGGTCTGCAGACCAGATCCATCGACAGCTGTTTTGTATACCCCTCAGCTAATAATGGATCTGACCTGTTAAAGCATTGTTCAAAAGAAGAGGAAGAAGGAGAACAAATGACCGAGAGAATGTGGCACACTGAGCCTAAAATATTTCCTATATGACTTTTTGCAAACAAAGCTGGCCAAGTCTGAGTCAAGTGGTTTCCAGAAGAAATATAAAGGAATAAGAAGGTAGTTTATTATGAACTAAAAAACCTTTCAGTGTGCATATGTCTGGCCTTGAGTGCACCAGAAGATATCATGAAGTTGTCAGATGCTTGCCTCTCTGCACAGATTCACTGTGAAAGTGACAGGCAGTAATTCAGACTGATACAGCTCAAACACTGTGAACAGCATTGCTGCTGATCATGTGATTTTCTAAACAGGCCAACAACTCTTGGTAAATCTGACTAATTTGTAGTATAGTCTTTCTTTAAAAGACATTTTCAATTTTTTTCTTTTTTTAAAATAAAATTTATTATGTGACACTGGTCAACAGGGTCATATAGGTTTCAAGTGTACATTTCTATAATACATGCATAATCTGTATATTGCATTGTTCAAATCTTACATTCAATATTATCTTGTATTAATTTTAGTATATATGTACAGCATAGTGGTTAGATAATCATGTACTTTACAAGATATTCCCCCTGATATTTCCAGTATCCACATAGCACCGTACAGTTATTACAATATTATTGACTACCTTTCCTTTGCTGTACTTTACATCACCATGACTTTGATTTCCAAAGGAGTGCTTTCCCAGAAAATTCAAGTTATGCTAACATCTGCAAAAATATTTTGTGATTATATGACCAGCAGTGTGAGGTTCTTGACAGATTCTTTTTACCTACATGAATATTTGAAGGTAGGTGGGGCACAGGAGCAATTCTGCACTGTGCATTATCTATAGTACTTGCGTCTCTGCCCACTAATTCTGATAACCACCACCTGCTATCATTTCCAAAACACCTCCTGGGAACGGTGACCCTGTCCTCTGAACAGAACCACCCAGTAAAACGTTTTTGGGACATATGATAGCTGAGCACAGGGCAGCATCTTTGGAGATGGGAGGGAGTACTTCTTGTTGGGCATTAGGGGCAAAGAAGTCTTGGGTATAGATGGGGCTCTGCAGTTAGCCTGTGTGAAGGATTCTTCCAAAGTTTCCTGCCTCCAGGCTGGAATGCGTTTATGATTTCCCTTCCTTTCTGTGTCTCCTTGCTTGGCTTTCTACAAGAGACTATTTTCTTCCTGTGGTCTAATCCTGCATTATCAGTATGGTAGGCACCAGCCAAAGGTGGGTCTTGAGTACTAGAAGTGTGGCGAGTCCAAATTGGGATATGATATAAGTATAAAATGCACACCCCATTCAGAAGACTTAGGGTGAACAATAAAGTAGGTAAAATACCTCATTAATAATTCTTTATACTGATTACATTTTGAAATTATGATATTTTAGATATACTGGTTTAAATAATACATATTATTAAGATTGACTTTACCTATTTATTTTATTTTTCATATGACCACAGGAAAATTTTTAATGACTTGGGTAGCTTGCATTATATTGCTACTGGACACTGCTGGTCTAGATAGATTTTAGAGTGATGGGTTCTGGCATTTCCTCCAGATTGATAGTCATAAAAAGCTCTTGGAAGATCCAGCAGTAGTCGGAATAGCAGATATGATACCAAATATCCACCTGGAGGTACCCCCATTCCAAGCAATGGGAACTGTCCCCGAGGCCCCACTGGAAGATATGTGGATCCCACAGGAGCTATGCTATGGTGCTGCTGGGGAAGAAGACCTGCCCTTTCTGGAAACTCCTGGTAAGGCAAAGATTTTACTTCTTTTTCCTTGATTTCTCTTTTGAGAGCTCAGGAGCTCTCCAGGGGTGGGGTTGGTTAGAAACACTGAATAATGGATGAAAATGGATAGCTTTTATAAATAGGAGGAGGAAACATCCCTTGGGGAATAGCTGCCC
>NW_005871050.1:4533832-4545372 GCF_000147115.1 Myotis lucifugus | reverse complement strand
ATAATGAGTCTGCTCAGCAAGAGTCTTTCACCAAGAATATTATAAAGGAAATTGAGGGGAGTATGTGTGATATGAATAAAGATTAATTTTCCCAGCCAATTTTTTAAAAATATATTTTATTGATTTTTTACAGAGAGGAAGGGAGAGAGTTAGAAACATCGATGAGAGAGAAACATCGATCAGCTGCCTCCCGCACACTCCCCACTGGAGATGTGCCCGCAACCAAGGTACATGCCCTTGGCCGGAATCGAACCCAGGACCTTTCAGTCTGCAGGCCGATGCTCTATCCACTGAGCCAAACCGGCTACGGCCCAGCCAATTTTTATCAGTGGAATCTGTGGTGTTGTGGGTCCCACGGGCCTTGGTTGTTCTTATAGTATAAGAGTCACGTTCAAACATGATACTTTATTAATATACTCACTTCAGATCCTTTAAGAGGATTTAATTGCTGCAGTAAATGAATATGTATCCTATCTAATAATAGACAAACATGGTAATTGACCGTACCTTCGCTATGCCTTCCATTGGCTAATCAGCGTGATATGCAAATTAACTGCCAACAAAGAAGGTGGTTAATTTGCATACATAGGCTCCAAGCGGTGAAGCGAGGCCTGATGTTTCTGGGCTGGCAGAGCAGCGAGGCCTCACGGCTCCAGGGCCGGCAGAGCAGCGAAGCCTGACATTTCCGGGGCCGGCTCCGGCCGGAACTCGGCCAGAGCGAAGGCCTGGGCCCCGGGTGCCGGAGGCAAACTGGTGCCAGCAGCCAGGGGAAAGGAAGGCCTATTGCACAAATCTCTTCATGCGACAGGCCTCTAGTCTTACCCATAAAAACCTAGACCAGTGTTTCTCCAGGAATGGTAAGTGGATTCTCCATATCAGGATCACCTGCGGTGCATTTTTAACAGGATCTCCAGGTGAGTGCTGTACATACTACCTTTTGAGAACCACTGCTCCAGACAATACAGGAGTTAGTTCAGGGTGAGAAAGTCCAGGGGAAGAAAGGCTCATAGAAGTTCATGGATGTCTTGAGGGTGGTCAAGAACTTTCCAAGGTTTTACAGAGTGATAAAGCACATGGTTCTCTGGGCAGACCTTGAGAGATACCATATTAGAAAATATCGCTATGTATGAATTCAAAAATCTGTTAAACTTTTGGGTATCTTGCCTGGGTTCCTTGCTTTCCCATATCCTAAGTACATGAGAATGGATATCCTTGACACTTGGACCCATTTTCTCTTGAAGGCAATAGAAATTCTAGCTGTGGTGCTTACCTATGGTTTTCTCTCTTGTGATTTCCATTCCAAGTGCCATCTCTCTTCTCTGAGTGTCTGGCAGACAATGGGGAAGGGTACATGTGAGACTCCACCCTGTCCTTGGAAAGGATGGCTTGGTCCATTCCAAGCCTAGGAGTAGAACCATATGTGATGTGTGCATTGCCACCACCAGCATAGAATTCAAGTTATAACGTCACAGTGTGGTTGTTTGGTCATGAATTTGTCTAATTTTCTGCACTTATTCAATTTGTCCAGGTTCCAAATTTTGTAGCTTGCTCTAGTAAGTGCTGGTGATGTAGAGACATGGACTCTGTCTTGTTTTCCATAGAGGTGACCAGGAGGAAAAAGCCCAAAGGACATATGTATATACATGAAGGTCAAAACCAAACTATATAAAGTATTGCCAATTATATTACAGTCTTTACCTTACCTACATCTCTGATATGTTGACAAGTTTTAAAACATCTGTATTTTTGTATGTATGCCTGCAACAAGTGGCAGGACCTAGCAAGTGGTGTTGAATTATACATCTTTCTGCATATGAGTTACCAGTACATGTGTTAATTCTCTTCTTTTAGCAACAGTGCCAGATACAGAGATCACATATGATACTGAGCAGCACTATTGCTCTTTATTTGAATACTTCAGTCTCTAAAGTACAGGAAATTCCAGTATATCAAACAAGGGAGAGAGAGAATGATATAACAAGTAAAATATATCCATTAGGAAGAAAGGAAAGTACCCTTTCTCATCACTGTTTAAAGTGATAGAATATGCTTTGTCCTATGGACTGGGAGGTCTCCATTTCTACTTCCTGGTCACCAAAGTCTCATCCTCCTTAACACTTATACAGGGTCCAAGGGATCTGGGGGCTGATTTAGGAAGATGATATGACCAGGAGGTGGCAGTAGCACATACAAGCTTTGTTGGGCAACTCTGTCAGGTGTTCTTGTGATGGAAGTAAGGGGCCAGAGGAGAGGAAAACAAGGGAACTCCCCAGGGAGTAAGGGCTCAGAGGGCTGGCTTACCTGTCTTGGTGAGGTCATAGCCCAGAAGCACCCTGGGAGTTTATAGGTCAGAGAATTCCAAAGGACAGCAGCAGTTGGGGGTCCCATAACCATAAGGCTCCCATCTTTGCAGTGGCTAGCAATTCTGGGGTGATATTTTCTGAGCTATGCATAGGAGGCTGGCTCTAAGTGGCTAAAAATCTGTTTATGGGGGCTAATTTTAAAATAATTGGATGTATGAGAATTTTAGTTTGACACCTGCACGCTTTTGAGTGCCTAGTCCCAGGTGGGAGTGAAGAAATGAACAACCTAGGGCCCAAAGCATATAGTCCTTGTTCATGCCCTTTGGCTCATTTCCAGCACAACTTCTGGGGTGGTTACTGTGGTCTTTGAGGGTAGAGAAGAGCCCTGCCAGCAGAAGTAGGCATCAAGGCATGACTTCTGACTGATTTTCACTCTTGACCAAAATGCCCTGGGGACAAGCTCTAAAGCACACAGCATCTTTCCATGGCCATGTGTCAGCAGAACAAATATCTAGATTACGAATGATTGATTAGGGGGAATATCCATCTAAAACTTTAATAGACATGGTGGAATGTCCTCCAAAGTTATTATACCAATTTACCCTCCGACCATAGCATAGGAATACTAATGTCTGCTTGCCTTCACCCACAGGCTTGCCTTGTGATGAGTGCCATGGCTGTTTCTTTATGTTGGCATACAGAAGGAGGGCTGATATCTGTGAAAGTCTTTTGAATCAGTGTCTCGTTCATTCAGCATTTGGGACAGTATTTTATTGAATGTATGAGTAAAGATGGGAACTGAGGTCGGAAGGGTGTGAGATGGGTGAAAGGGGGATGGTTAGTGCCCTTAGCTGGCATGGGCTGTGAGCATAGGTTGGGGAATGTAAACTAGTGATAGTGTCAGGAGCAGGGCTTTGAGAGTCCAGACAGTGGAGGTTGAGGGCACCTGGTCCTCAAAGATCTGAATGTTAGAGAGGAGGGATGTGGGTGGGGTGAGGTTGGCAGACAGTGAAAAGGTGCATGAGGTTAACAACTACCAAGGAGCTCAATTTGGGCCAGCCTCCTTGAAAACTGTCTCCTGGGAGTACTATGCTGGGGAGGGGAAGTAAGGTGACAGCTCTCAGTCCTCTTTGGTTGGGTGCTGCACAGAAAGGGGCAGCTGGACTAATGGTAAGTCCATGAGACACAGCTGCTTGGTGATATGATACTTCTGGCCTTGTTCTCATGGGTGCTAGAGTCTGCCTCCAGGGCTGCTTTAGTCCGTGACTAGTCTCATCTTTGACTGCCTTTCACCTGGGGACAGGTGTCTGAGTTGGTTTCATCACATGGTCACCTGTGATGAAATCTACAGCCTCAAGAGTATCAACTCTATGCTCTATGTACAGGATGGGAACCACCATGTGAACATATCCTGCCATCCTGAACTGGTTTTCAAGTCTCTCTTACTGGGTATATTCTGGGCCAACAAGTTTCTGGCACCCTAAGGCTATGCTTCTGTCCACCCCCACTTTTGAGATCACTCGCACTTTCACTTGACAGCAGCTCTCCTCTGATGCATGACTTCCAGTTTGATTTGACCTGGGCTCTTACCCCCTCATCCCACCATTATCTTTGAGACACAGCATAAACAAAATAAAGAGTTGTATTTTAAATTATCTTTGTTTGAAATATATGGCCTTTTCATTGTGGAAGTAGAAATAAGGTATTTTATTCGATGTCCTGAAAGTTAAATTTTCCTTCACATTAACATTAGCCAAACTAACTTGCTCATGTCATGTTACAAACCCTAATATTGAAATACTAGAGGCTCTGTACATGAAATTTGTGCACTCGGTGGGGGAGGGGTTCCTCAGCCCAGCCTGTGCCCACTCACAGTATGGGAGCCCTCAGGGGATGTCCGACTGTCAGCTTAGGCCCGCTGCCCTATATACACCCCTATGTTCATTGCAGCATTATTTGTAGTTGTCACTGGGAACGGGCCTAAGGGAGCAGTCACTAAGGAGGCGGGAGAGGCTCCCACCACTGCTGCTGCACTCCCCAGCCTTGAGCCCAGCTCAGGGTTTCTGGCTGAGCGACGCTGCCCTGTGGGAGCACACTGACCACAAGGGGTCAGCCTCTGTGTTGAGCGTCTGCCACCTGGTGGTCAGTGCGCACCATAGTGACAGGTTGTTCCGCCGTTTGGTCAATTTGTATATTAGCCTTTTATTATATAGTATTTCCTTGTATTTCAATCTGAAATGAGCCATTTCCAACCCACACTTTATTGCAGATCAGTAAACTTGAACAGAGCCGAGGAAGGTGTGTGGAAAGAGGCAGGAGCAACAGCGACTCTCACTGAGGGGGCAGTGGTAAGACCCAGGAGGAGAGTGAGTGTAGAAACAACTTCTGGTTGTCCTTAGATTGACAGTGAGAACCACTTTTTGATGATTATTTTGGTTAGTTTCCAGAGAATCAACTTCTAGACTTCTGCTGAAGCAAACATATACGGATTATTTTTGCTGTTGCTGACCTACCTCAGTTGTTATCTTAATTTGAATATCTCTTACTAAAATTATTCCAGTAACCATTCCTAACCCCCATACTTTGGCCTCTCTCTCTCTCTCTCTCTCTCTCTCTCTCTCTCTCTCTCTCTTTGCTTGGCAGTCAATAAGACAGTGTTTGTCAGTTTTAATAAGGTAACACTTTAGGAAGATAGAATTCATGTTCTGGCCCTCACCTACATAATTCCATTCTCAAAACAGATGTGGAACTCATTCAGTGCATTGACTTCACACCAGAATTGATTCACTTCCCTTCCATAGACTGGAGGAAAATATCTTTGAACTGAGCACAATAGAAGATCTCCCCCGCACACACACCTACCCCCACCCCGCCATTTGGGTCTTGTTCTTATCCTAAAAAACAAACAAGCACAACACAAACGACTTGTCAGAGGCTCCTGGTGAAGCAATGCTGAGAAGGTAGTAGGCAATCTTGAGAGGCCATGTGTCCAAGAAGAGACCTGGACTCTGGAAAAACCTGTGTTGACTCAAACTACCCTTCCTCCCCTCTCTCCTATGGCCAGAATACCCACCACCAAAGCTTGCACCTGAAGAGCCTTGCAGGCAGGAATTACAGGATTGCAAGGAACTAGAAGACCTGGACTTTTTTGACTTCGACCTAGGTAAGTGAGGGTTCATGGAATGCTCGGGAAGAAACGAGAGAAAATTAATCTTTACTCCCAGGGCAACAAGGTTTGGGATGGCACTTGGAAGAAGTTTGTATCTTCCCAGCAGCATTGAGTATAACTCTTCTCAGTCACTAGCTCTCCATTCCTCTTGGAACATGGTGACATCTGCAATTTCTGTTCACAGTCTTCATTTTGATATTGGGAGAGAAAATGTGTCAAAGTGGAAAAAACTGGAGAGTGTGTATCTATTTTCTGTTTCTTCAGATGGAAATGTACTTCTTGATCCCAATTTTCAAGACGACTTCGATGAGCTAAGATATGTAATGGGAAATCCCGCAGAGCAGCTACTCAGAGACCACACACTGCCTCTCTATGATCAGAATCCTTATCCAGGAGAGAGCGCTGAGAGCTCCAACCAGGAAAAACCTCTCAACCCCAGAGACTATGCACAGAACAGTGCCCCAAAGAAACTACACCAATGTATTCAGTGTGGGAAAGATTTTCTTTCCATAAAGGTCTTTAAGGGGCACCTGAAAATTCATTCAGGAAAGCTCCCTCATGGGTGCCCTGAGTGTGGGAAAAGATTCCTTCGTAGGTCAAACCTGCAAAGGCATCTTCGAGTTCACACAAGGGAGGCACCCTATAAATGCAGCGTGTGTGAGAAGCGATTCACTCAGTTGTCACACCTCACAGAACACCAGAAAACCTCTTCTAGTCAAGGAGTATCCACTTGCCCCGAGTGTAAGTTGCGATTTTGTAATAGAAAACAATTTATGCAACACCTAAAAATCCACACAGGTGGAAGACCCCACAAATGCCAGAGTTGTGAAAAAACATTTCGACGCCAAAGAGACCTTAATTTGCACTATGCATCACACACTGCAGAGAGACCATTTACGTGTGAGTATTGTGGGAAAAGCTATAGGCAGAGATCTAGCCTTGTTTTTCATTCAAGAAACCATTCAGGGGAGAAGCCATAGAAGTGCACTAATTGTTCTGCAAGCGTCCTTAAGACAGCACGCTTTAATATGCACTTTAGAGAAGAATTCTTTGAAAATTTGTTGAGGGAAACAGTTCCTAAACAAAGTGACAATAAGCTACCAAAGCTTTAA
The DNA here is from genome assembly GCF_000147115.1 of Myotis lucifugus. NCBI lineage: Eukaryota > Metazoa > Chordata > Mammalia > Chiroptera > Vespertilionidae > Myotis > Myotis lucifugus. The sequence goes on along the minus strand of NW_005871050.1, from coordinate 4,538,788 downwards.
CTTGCACTAGGCTGTCTCGGAAGAACAGTTGTGTTTGAGCTTATGCATTAGAACAGCTTTGTATTTTGCTGTGTTTAAAACTTATCTTCCAAGGCACATAAATCCTAGAGTATTCACTGATTCTTGCCACTGTTCTAGACATGATTTTTTCTGTCTAGGAAAGTCTTGTTTAATCTTTATGAAGAAATGTCTTTGTGCCAAGCCAACCACAATATCGGTATGAGTAGGGGAGCATATAAATGCTGGCATTCCTTTTCGATTGAGGGTCAGTATTCCAATAGATGTGGATGTGCCCAATTGACCTGTATCTGTGCAATATTTTAGTCACGTGGAAATGTCTATGCTGTTTCTTTTTGATTGCCACTGACAAGTACCTAGAGCACCATGCGGATGCTTCCCTGACAGTGCCAACAAGCACTTCCCTTGACTCCCACTTACACCACATGTCAGAACCCCTTGCTATGTTTGTGCATAATTTGAGTCTTGAACACAGTCCATTTCTGAAATATGGAGCACTTTCAAAGGATAGGCGTAAGGGAAGATGTCCAACTCATACAGTACTGGGAAGGGCAGAGAACAGTACCCACCACACAAGTACTAGGAATATTGAGCGGCTTATAGAAGGGTGGAGACACTACCTGGAACGAACTACCTGTAAATTCTGTGTTTTCTTTCTTTGCTCTTTGGAATGATGAGAGCATTGAATGCTACAAACTTTAAGCCTAGCTAGGATCACGTGCCACAAAACTTGTTTAATGTTCTCTTTGTGATTTTACAATTATTTATTATTACAGTTTTCATTTTATTTCCTTTCTGCCCCAAGAATTGAACATTATTAATTTCCTGTGAATTTTTGGTTACAATGAAAAGTTATTAATAAACTTGGTTCATTCTACTTCTGTTTTAAAGTTTATTTAGATTTTCTTGAAGACGCATGTCCTATGACTGCAGAGATTAAGGGCTCCATTTGAAGGGTACTTCCTAGGAGAGGAATGGTTGTGCCATCGGTTTATAGCTATTCACCTTCTCTAAATACTGCCAAAATGTAGGACACATATCCCTTCCCACTCCTTGGCTTCTGGTTTCACTCACGTACTGGTGTCCCTTGATGAAATACTAGCCCAAGTGTTACATAGTTCAACTTATTATTTTGCCCCTTTATTATTAGTGCTGTTTGAATTCTGGTGAAGAAACCTTTTGTCTACCCCAAGATCATGAACCTATTTCTACATTTTCATTTTAAAGTTGTATTTGTTTACCTTACACATTGAGATTGCATTTTACCTGGAGTTGGTTTCTTTTACAAATGTTGTGAGGTAAGGTTCAAGATAACTTCAGAATGGAAGGTCCTTACCACTTGCGATTTTGTCCTCGGCCTTTGGGTCTTAGCAAAAATTGAGACGCTCAGAATATGCTTTTACCAGCCTGTACATGGATTTGAGCAAGTGTGTTATGAACAGCATTCCAGGTGAAGGCATGTCTCATACAAAGACCTGACGAGAAGAGCACAGAGTGGCTGGAGGGAAAGCTAGAGTGCTAGGCAGAGGCCAGGTAATGGAGGGTCTAGTAATCTACCTGATGCATTTGGAACCTCATCCGGCAGTCCAGAAAAAATCATGGACTCCAGTTGAGAAGTACTGGTGACATGTGCATTTTAGAAAGCTCACTCTGGCTCCTGGATGGGGATTAGGAGAGACAAGATGGGAGACAGAAAGACTAGTGAGGAGGCTACTGCAGATGACAAAGTGGGCTGAGCTAAGGGCAGTGGTGTGCAGATGAAACACAAGGTAAGAATTCCGGAGGAATTAAGAGGCTGAATCCACAGTCTCCGATGATTGACGGTATATGGGGTGGGGAGGTGCATGACAGCCAGCTCTGTGTCCTGAGCATCTGGAGTTGGGAGACTGGAGGAACAGCTCAGGAAAAGGGAATGAGGGCCCTCTTAGCCTATAAGCCCAAGGGCACCCGTTTAAACTCATAGACGTTTCAATCCTGTCACCCTGTTTGCTCTCTTGGAGACTGTCTCCTGCCCACAGTGCTTCATTCCTTTAACAGTCTTTGGGTTCCCATTATGTTCTAGATAACATCACAGGTACTGAGGATGGCAGGGTATCGGGCTTCAGGAAGGTCACAGGTTAGGAAGACAAGACTAAAAGTTAAGCAGAAAATTCTTCATCAAGGTAGTAAGCCCAGTAATAAACTAATATATAAGTTAATATTGGAGAAAGGTACAAATGTCCAGTTGTAAGATAACTAAGTACTAGGGAGGTAATGTACAACATGATGGCCATAGTTAACACTGCTGTGTGATGTATAGGAAAGTTGTTGAAAGAGTATATCCTCAGAGTTGTCATCACAACAAAAACCTTTTTCTTTTCCTTATCTTCTTTCTTTTTATTGTATCTACTAGTGACCCGGTGCACAAAATTCATGCACATTAAAAGGGAGTTAGAGGAAATATTTTAAAATTGCTATTTGCCCTTTCTCTATAATAGAAGCGTCAGAGATGAAAGAAAATTAATAACATGTATATGAAAATCTTCCTCCTGTCAGAGTCTAGGGTGCACCCCGGGAACCATAGTCAAGTCCGCGCCACCCACATACACCTCAAAATCACGTGAGACCCAGACCTGGCCAGCCCCACTCCCAATGGGCTAGATCCAGACCCGGCCGGCCCCACCCCCATCAAGGCCGGCAGGGTGAGGAGCATGGCCTCCAGTTGCCTGGCCCAGCACCAGGGTGGGGGGCACGCCTTGAGGTCCCCTCACCTGGGCCGGGGGTGTGGCCTGAGGTTCCCCATCAAGCCCCATCAGGCGAGGGGGCCCAGCATCAGTATCCCGGCCTGGCACTGGGGTAGGGGCATGGCCTGAAGTCCCCCAGCCCAGGCTGGGCAGGGGGCGTGCCTTGAGGTCCCCCGTCAAGCCCTGTGGACAGTGGGCTCAGCCTAAGGTACCCCAGCCTGGCACCGTGGTGGGGGGTGCACCCTGAGGTCTCCCATCAAGCCCCGCTGGGTGGAGGGCACGGCCTGAGGTCCCCTGTCAAGCCCCGCTGGACAGAGGGTGTGGCCTCAGTTTCCACGGCCCGGTGCCAGGGTGTGGGGCTCGGTCTCAGGTCCCCTGGCCCAGTGCCGGGACAGGGGGCATGGCCTGAGGTCCCCTTTCCTGGCACTGGGGCCGGGGTTGTGGCCTGAGGTCCCCCATCCAGCCCTGCCTGGTGGGGTGTGCAGCCTGAGGTCCCCTGTCAAGTCCTGCTGGGCTGGGGGGCATGGCCTGAGGTCTCCTGTCAAGCTCTGCTGGGCAAGAGATGTGGCCTGAGGTCCCCTGTCAAGTCCTGCTGGGCTGGGGGCACAGCCTGAGGTCCCCAGCCTGGCGCCAGGGCGGGGGATGTGGCCTGAGGTCCCCTGTCAAGCTCCACTGGGTGGGAGGCACAGCCTCAGGGCCCCTGCCCCAGCCCAGTGCCACACAGCCTCAGGTCTCTGTTATTGCTCGTTAGGCTTGTTATGGGAACTTGGCCTCCACTGTGGGCGCAGCTACCTTGTGTTATGGAATCCCTGCCTTTGCTGTGGGTGCAGCCATCTTGTTATGGTGTGATGGTCAACTTGCATATTCCATCTTTATTAGATAGGATATGAGAGAATGGATGTTAGCTGAACCTATTCTGATAATCATTTCACAAAATATGTAAATCAAACCATCATGCTGTACACCTTAAACTTAGACAGTGACGTATGTCAATTATTTCTCAATAAAACTGGAAAATAGAAAGCAAGAGAAACTTAAAATGTTTTAAATTACTCATTGCCCTGTGATATAGGAATCCCCCCTCTAGCTAGTTATCCAGAAGAATTGAAATCAGCATCTCCAGGAGATATTAGCACCACAATGTTCATGGCAGCACGTTTCGCAAGAAGCGAGATGTGGAAACCACCAGTTGAGAAGTACTGGTGAGATGTGCATTTCAGAAAGCTCAACAGATGAATGGATAAAGAAAATGCAGGGTGTTCTGTCAATGGGATATTATTCAGCCTTAAAAGAAGGAAATTCAGCAAATGCAGCAGCATGAATGAACCTTGAAGGCATAATGCTAAGTGAAACACATCAGTCACAGAAGGACAAATACTGCATCTTTCCACTTACATGAGGAATCAAAAATAGTCACACTGTTTAGAATCAGGGTAGAATGGTGGTTACTAAGGGAGGGGGAAATGGGAAGTTGCTACTCTGTGGGATTAAAGTTTAAATTATGCAAGGGCAATAAGTTCTGGAGATCTGCTCTACACACTGGGCCTATCTGAACAATACTGCACGCTGCACTTAAAATTTTTAGGAGGGTAGCCCTAGCCAGTTTGGCTCAGTGGATAGAGTGTTGGCCTGCGAACTGAAGGGTCCCAGGTTCAATTCTGGTCAGGGGCACATGCCTGGGTTGTGGGCACGATCCCCAGTAGGGGGCATGCAAGAGGCAGCCAATCAATGATTCTCTCTCACCATTGATATTTCTATCTGTCTCTCCCTCTCCCTTCCTCTCTGAAATCAATAAAAATATATTCATAAAATTTTTAGGAGGGTAGATCATGTTCAGTGTTCCAACCATAATATCATAACTTTTTATTATTCTTCACCTGAGATTATTATTTCCATTGATTTTAGGGAGAGTGAAATGGAGAGAGAGGGACATTTGTATGAGAGAGACACATTGATTGGTTGCCTCTGCATGTGTCCATACTGGTGTGGGGGATCAAACCTGCAACACAGGCCTGTCCCTTTGACCTGGAATCAAACCTTCTATGAGCAACACCAGCCAGGGCAATCATACTTTTTAAAAAATAGAAAGAAAAACTCCCTTAGCCTTTTTTTTTTTTTTGTCTGCAAAGCTCCTGATTTCCCCTTCAATTTTGATTGATAGTCTTGCTGGACAGAGTATTCTTGGATTGAGTCCTTTGCTTTGCATCACTTTTTG
>NW_005871050.1:4531623-4532884 GCF_000147115.1 Myotis lucifugus | reverse complement strand
CGCCACCCAACCTCTTAGCACTCGACCCACTTTAATTGCTCCATGCTTCTTGAAATACTTCCTTGCTTGTCCTCTGTGTCGCCATGTTCTCCCGGAAAAGCTCCTCAGCCTGCTGTGCTAGAGATTCCCCATTGGCTACACACCAGAGTGCTCCCTGGCTCAGTCCCTAAACTTCTTCTCTACTGACACATCAGTCCTGAGTCTGTACAATTCATATAAATGCTAATGACTCCCATTTTGATAAATAGAATGAGCTACACACATGGATGTCCCATAGGTATCCCAAGCCTAACATTTCTAAAATTTAACATGTCCTGAATTTTCTGCAAACATCTGCTCACTCCCCCAATCTTCTCCATCTCAGGAAATTGCAACTTTGTTCACCCAGTGGCTCAACACAAAACCCCTGTCAGCATGCTTAACTCCCTAATTTTCCACCACATCTTTCATGCAGTCCTTCAGAAAATCTTATCAGTACCTTCAAAACACCCCTGCAATCCCATCATGTCTCACTATCTCCAGTCCCACCACTGCAGCCCAAACCACTTTCATTTAATACCTTCAATATTGCAAAAGTGGTGTAGCTCGCCTGGTTCTTTCCCTCTTTGCTCACCAGCATCCATTCTCCAAATAGCAGTCATTTTTTAAAGTACATGCCATTTGTCTCTCTCTTGCTTAAAACCTGACGTGCTTTTCTCGGCATCTCGGAGAGATCCAACCGTCTTGCCCTAGTCTACAGGGCTATTAAACAAAATGTCTTCCTCTGTGCCTTCATCATCTGCTACTCTTCCTGTGTCTCTCCAAGCTCCCACATCTCAGATTTCTTTCTGACCCTCAAACACACATTCTCCTCGAGACCCCCTAAAATCTAACTCTGATGTCAAAACTACATCCTGCCTGGATCCAAGAGCACTTCCTACTGTGAGACAGACACAGGGAAGACACCATCCATAAGCACTGAGAAGCAGCAGACCTCTGGGTAGGCAGCTGCAGTGGGATAAACACAGGGAAAGCCTGGGGTAAACTTTCACATTTCTTTTTGTTGTTGTTTATCAATCCTCTTGGGAGGATATTGTTTGCCTTGATATTTAAAGAGAGTGGAAGGGCTGGAGGGAGGGAGAGAGAGAGAAACATTTATGTGAGAGGGACACATCCATAGGTTTCCTCCCACTAGGTCCACAACTGGGACCGGGGTTTGAACCTGGAACCCAGGTACATGCCCTTGGCCAGGATTGGAACCCTTGATACTTTGGTTATGCAG
>NW_005871050.1:4525937-4529116 GCF_000147115.1 Myotis lucifugus | reverse complement strand
CTAGGAATATATTTTAAGAAACCCAAAACACCAATCAGAAAGAATGGTATGCACCCCTATGTTCATTAGCAACACAAGTTCCAACAGCTAAGATCTGAAAACAGCCCAAAGTGCCCATCAGTAGATGAGTGGATTAAAAAGCTGTGGTACATTTGTACCATGGAATACTATGCAGCAGTAAAAAAGGAACTCTCACCCTTTGAGACAGCATGGAGGGACCTGGAGAGTATTATGTTAAGTGAAATAAGCCAGGAAGAGAAAGACAAATACCATATGATCTCACTCATATGTGGAATCTAATGAACAAAATAAACTGATGAACAAAACAGATCCAGAGACATGGAAGCATGGAACAGAGTGCAGAATCTCAGAGGAAAGGCAGGGGTGTGGGGTGGGAAGAGATCAACCAAAGAACTTGTATGCATATATACATAACCTATGGACATAGACAATAGGGTGGTGGGGGGGGGGCGTTGCAGGCTAAAAGGGGTCAATGGGGGGAAAAAAGACATATGTAATACTTTCAACAATAAAAATTTAAAATAAAATAAAATGCATTAAAAATGGAAAAAATATTCTTGGGTGGGGGGAGAGAGAGAGAGAGAGAGAGAGAGAGAGAGGGAGAGAGATATTGTGGCACCCTTTGTCAGCTGGTCTGGAGACTCCATGACATTAACTTGTTTTTGCATCAGGGGCTGAACGGGAACAGAAAGGCAATCCCTCAAGGTTGGAGGTTGGAAAGGATCCCAGGGATTGTTCCTAGCAGGCTGGGTTGAGATTGCACAGGTGGAGGAAGATAGATGGCTGGGCGTGGTTGTCACAAAGCCACCGGAAACGAGTCTTCCTTTTCCGGTTGGGGCCCGGTCCACATACCGCGACCTTAAAATGGCGAGTCGGGGTACAGTCTCCGGGAGATAGAGGCATCGGATGGGAGACTGATCTTCCAAGTTCCCTGCGCTTCTGAGTCTTGGCGCTCCTCTCGCCAGGCGTCACACGCTCCCGACCCGGCCTCTGCAGTGGCGCAGGCGCTGAGAGCTTTCTTCCCAGAGTAGCCCGGAGGCGTGGCGACTTCTGAGTCTAGTGAGGAAGAGGGAAGTGGCGTCCGCGGAGGCCAGAGCCGCGTGAAGGTAATCGAGAAGCCCGATTTTCCCTTTGTATTTGGTCTAGACAGCTCGAGAGATAAGGGACGCACGTGCCAGTTGCAGCCTGCATGGTGGTGAGGGAGTGGGGGGTGCGGAGTGGGGAGGTGGGGGATGGGGGATGTAGCCGTCCCCAGTTCGCGGTGGCATCTTTGCCAACCGGCGGTCAGCCTGAGTTCAGGCGGGACCTTTTCTCTGTGAGGCCGGTATTCAGGCTCCTATTTCCACATCTAACCTCCGGAAGCGATCTCTTTGTACTCTATGTGCAAATATCACCCCGGGGTGCTGCTGAGCACACTCGGAGGCTGCCCACGTGCACAGGGCTTATTGTCACCCTAGTGGTCGACGCGGAAGGTGTAGGGAATCAGTGGTGGGGGATGGGGCAGTGATGTCTACCACTGCACCCAGCGAAACTTTCAGGTTTCTGCTGGCTTATGGTCATATCCCTGAAGGAAGGGTCATTACAGCTTCTGCTGCTAAAAATATAGGAGGTTGCCAGAAGCGGGAGCGGGGGGGGGGGGGGGGGGGGTTGGGGGGGAAGGGAAAAAAAGGGGCCTAATATAAGGTGACAGGAGATTTGACTTTGGGTGGTGGGCACATGGTCCTATATACAGATTTTGTAACTTAGTAATTGACACATGAAACCTATATGTTCCTGTTGACTAATGTCACCCCAATACAATTTAATACATACATACATAAATGTAAAAACAAACCCCCCAAAATCCACAAACAAACGAAATATATAGGAGGTGTCCCTGTACCTCCTCAGCCTGTATAGGCAGCAAAGAACCAACCATTTCTTTGAATACCAGTGGTATCCTTGAAATAAATTTGTTGCTCTTTTTGCTGGATCACGTCAGGGAAAATCAGACTTTCCAGGCTATCCTCAGCCTTTTTTAAAGATCTGTAATGACCCTAAGGAAATGGAAAGTCAGGAGAAGGGGTACCTTTACTAGACCCTTCCTGTCTCAAGAAATTTAACCATCATCATTTCTTTCCTTCTTTAACATCTGCCATTTAGATATCTTATAAACAAATGGAAGTTTTTCCAGTAAGTAAACAAGATATTGAATGCACAGGTACACAATTTGCACAGAGTCCTTTATAAGTTTTCCCCAAAAGTACCCACAAAAAATGTTGTGGACATCTGGTTGCTTAGTCGGGGGATATTTGCTGAGAGGAATAAGGTTACTTTTTTCCTGAATACTTTCTTTTCTTATCTTCCTGTCTCAGTTCTCCTGCCAGTGTTAATGTAATGGAAAGAAGACTATCAAATGTTTCATGAAGTAAAGGTTTCAGTCTTCATAAGAGAATGAAGGGGCATAGAAGTTATTTTCCCCCTGACTAAAGACAAAAGATTGGAACGATCTGTTAAAATTTAGAAAAACTCAAATATGCCCTATTTGTGAAGATGGGATAGGAAGCACACAGATTAAGTATTCAATAGTCTTAAAGCTCCTTTTAGCAAATGGGTGCCAGTTTTATTCACCTACCAATTGTTCCTCAGCCTTTGAGCAAAAGGTTTTCAATTGACATCTGTATCCTCTGAGCTGTTCTTTGTTTCAAAGTTGAGTAACAGAAAAGGACAGAAACATGTTACTCTGAAGTAATCTGCCATCATGAGTGTCCTAATTCTTGGCAGTTGATTTTAAGGAGGAAGCAGGACAGAACTTTTCTGTTCATTCTTCTCAGATAATTATAAATAGCAAATAAATATATATCCTGTGGCTTTTATCTTGACTTCCAATTTTTCCTCTCCTCCCTCAGTGCCCTTGGGGAGAAGATCCATTCATTGGTTTTGTACCAAACCTGAGAAGGCCTCAGTTGTCAAAGGTGGCACCAGGAGGATGTCACAAATAGGAGAAAAACTGTTACAAGAGCAAATGATGATGAGACATCTGAAGATGAATGCTTGCTCATACTCATACATGGAGTCTTTGTGGGAGACTAAGGAGTCTGTGAAAGAGAGCTCCAGTCAGAGCAAGAAATTCAGCCACACATGGACATCTGGGCTTGAGAGTGCTCGCAGCAATTCCG
>NW_005871050.1:4519965-4525705 GCF_000147115.1 Myotis lucifugus | reverse complement strand
GAGAGACCTGGTGGAATAAGTAATGAGGTGAGAAAAAAGATTCCTCACACATACAATGAAATAGGATAACAGTGGGTATGTTTATGGGTTGGGAGATTAATGGGGGAATGATTTTGGTTAGGTCACTCTTCCGTTGTTCCTTTAGGACAATTAGGTGAGATCTGAAACCACATATATGCAGCAATAGTCTACAGGTTTCAGAGCTCCTGGCAGTCTTTGCTGGCCTTAGCAAAAAAATGCATTTTGCCCTATTTAGGGCCAGTGCAAATTGAGTGTGGTGAGCCTAGTCGGGCATGGCGAAGGAGATAGGACTTGATTTCCTAGAAACAGAAATAAAAGGCAAGAACAAATTGGGAAAGGGGAGAAAATCAGGGCGGGGGAGGGGCAGACAGAACTTACAGATCAAGGGAGAGCGAGGGTAGCAAACAGAAGTATAAATCAAATAACTCTGGGGAGACTGCAGAGGAGGAGAAAAAATAGAATAAATGGGATGCAAGGACATGGAAAGAAGAAAAATGCCAAAAGAGGAATGGAGAGAATCAAGATGCTGAGGGGTAGGCCCTCTGTAGTGGGAATACACATCTCTGGGCTAGGAAAAGAGCCTCCGGTACCCTCCCTTAGTGATCTAGCCTTGGCTTTGCTGGTGAGTGGAGGACCAAGGTATGCCCTGGGGAGATGGCAGCACACTTCCTTTCCTCAGGAGCCCACCTTGAGGAACACAGGGCAGGATATATTATTGTGTCTCACTACAACTGAATCCTGAAGAGGGAGGTTAGAGCTGAACTTTCCCCAGTTTCCCCCCCATTCCATCCCCTTTCTCCACGAAATCCTTTCCTAGCCATGAGGGGATTAGAAAATCTGACAAAGAGGAAAAACCTTTTTTATTTAATGCCTTAGATAAGACTAAAATATAGAAATCCACTCAGGCAAGGGTTTAAGTCTAGGAAACAAGCCAGTGAAGGCAGCATGAGAACAGGCAGCCTGCACCCAGTCTGCTAGTAGCCTGAGCTGTGGCTGTATGTGGAGGGGTGGAGGTTAGCAGCAGTCACAACTTTTTAAATATTTTTTCCTAATTTTCCCAGGTGATGTATATAATTCTTTGTGAGAAAAGGGTAGCACAATCCCTTTACAGTTTTTTAGTACGTCCTTTAATGTCACACACTCCCTAAATCTGGGCTCTATTCTTGTTCATCCCTCCACCACACCCTAAAACTGCAAGTAAGTTCTGTGCTAATGAGGATGGGGATTATTTCTAGGTCACAGTCCATGACCTGGGAAAGGAGGCAGTGCTCTTGGGAGGAACAGCAGAGGTCCCAGGCTTTAAGTGGAAGCCAGCAGAGCCCCAAGCAATGGGTGTGTTCCAGAAAGAATGTTGGAATGCATACCAGGTACTACAAGAACAGCTGGGCTCGAAAACTCACACAGAAACACAGCCTGTATATGAAAGAGGTGAGGAGCTTCATAAAAATTCTCTTCTGGGAGCTGTGATAGTAATCGATTCAGCTAGAATATCATGGGAATTTTTCAGATGCCCAGCCATGCTAGCAGTTAGGATGTCTCTCATATGGGACTACAATAGGTCAATGGTGGGTGAAGGTGAGGAGCAGTCTGAGGTACAGAAATATCCAAACCATGGAACCCTGGTATTCATATCATGGACCTTGTTCCTTAGAAATTTGAGAGAAGATGGAATAGGGATTGGTGGGGTCATCTGACCCTTGTAAGTTAGAGGAGAAAGTAGATCAGAAATGAACTGTCAATGGCAAAAGAAGAAGAGAATTATGCACAAGGAAAAAATAATAATAGACAAAAATATTTCACATTTCCTGCCATACACTGGAGGACTTGAGTCCTTCATTTTCAAACACCTCTAATTCTTGCCCAGCCCAATGAACAAACTATTTTATGATAGGAAAAAATAGTGAATTTCCTTTAATAATTTATCTCATGAAATCTGGGGAACTGGTTCTATGGAGTGGTGGATATTTGGTTCTTATTTACCATGAAAAGGCCACTTTTGGCATGACACACACACTCAACACATGAAAGTGAACTATCTTTACTGAAGGTGTCCTGATATTCTATATTTTACAAATCAGCTCAGGATATTCATAAACAGAAAAGAGAAATTTTCTGGCTCCTTTCCACCCACAGCTGTGCCTGCTCAACAGATTCTAGCCTTTTCTGAGCAGAAAAGCACCCCAAACTGGAAGATGGCAACTGAGCTCCTCTTGCCTGAATCCCAGGTGAGCTGTACATTCCAGATTTTTCAGGCAGCCTGAATGTGACCTTATCTATGCTCTTCTCTGCTGCCCAAGACCCACAGTGCCCAGCAGGTACCCTGAGCCTAGTTAGCCTCAGATGTCCTTTACACAGCTAGGCTTGGGACAGTGGGAATTGGGCACCTCCCAAGCTTGTTTACTGATCTCTTTTCTTTCTTTTCTGCCACTCACTTTTCCTCCCTAAATTTTATACACTTAATTTCAGTGACTGACCTACCATGTAATTCAGAAATAAGTGACAGTACACCTTCTGTAGTGGCAAATACTGAACTAAAACCCATTCTCTTCTTTAGAGTTCGTTGACATTTGAAGACGTGGCTGTGCATTTTTCTGAAGAAGAATGGAAATTACTGGCCCCTACTCAGAAGACCCTCTACAATGAAGTAATGCAGGAAAACTATGAGACTGTCATCTCTCTAGGTAAAAATTCTTCCTTTCCTTTGTATAGAAGTTGAATAACCTGTTATGTCCTCAGTTTATAGAAAATGCATTCCTATGAGAGAGTCCCTGTGTTCCAATAGATGGTTGGTTCTCAATTTGGTGATGTGGGGAAAAAGAAAGGCATATCCAAATCACCTAGAGCAGCGGTTTTCAATCTTTTTCATCTCATGGCACACATAAACTAATTAATTACTAAAATTCTTCGGTACACCAAAAATATCTATTATATTTTTTGCCAATCTGACAAAAAAAAATAGGTTTAAGTTTGATTCACTCACACCGGACAGCTATTGTTGTGTTGGCTGTTGTATTTTTTTTTTTAATTTGAAAATCTAAGGGAAAAGAGGTCAGTGCTCCTGACTAAATAGTCAGGTACTGAATGTTTTAAAAAAAATTTTGTGGCACACTAGTATGCCTCCTGTGGCACACCTGTTGAATATCGCTGACCTAGAGAACTTTTTACAAATACACATCCCACTTCTTTATTCTAAATAGAAATCTTAACCCATCATATCATACTTCCGCCCCACTCTGCAAATCTGTTACTCTCATATCTTTTCCATGTCAGGAAAGGGCATCATATATTTGGCCCCCTTTACCTTTTACTACCCACCCCACCCTCTTCCCTCTGGTAACCTGCTGTCTGTGAGTTTCAGTTTTATATCCCACATATGAGTGAAATCATATGGTTCTTAGCTTTCTCTGACTTATATATTTCACTTAGCATGATATTCTCAACCTTCTTCCACTCTTATCATCCTAGTGTAAGCCACCATCATCTCTAACCAAGTCTACTTCAATAGTGCTGAGTTCTCATTCCCCATATTGTTTTGATCGAACCTCCTTAGGTTTAGTTCTTAGCTTCCTCACTGCATATTCATCCTTAACCACAGTAGAGTATAAAGAAGATATTGAATCTAAGATTCTGCCCATTTAAACATTTGGAGTACATGAAAGTATAAAAGAATCCTTCACTCTTCCTGACAGTAATCTAGAATTAAGATGGTAGTTCGTGATCTCAAGGTTTTATTTTCAGAACATTATTGCATTCTAAATTTAAAGTGACCTTTTAGAACAAGTGGAAGAACCATAGATCCAAGGTCTCCATAGTTCAAGGACAGTTTTCTACAGATAACTATATACATGGGAATAGGAGAAATGTTCCTTGATAGGAGCCTTTACAGGGATTTTTAAGATTATGCTCCTGTATTTTTTATTGAACTTTTTACTGAGATTATTATAGATTCACATGCAGATTTAAAATGTAATACAGAGGATATCCATGTACACTTTTCCCAGTTTCCCTCAGTGATACCTTTTGCAAAAGTATCATATCACAACTAGAATATTGATGCTGATATAATTCACTGACCGTATTCATATTTCCTGTTTTACTTGTATTTGTTTATGTGTGTGTATATTTAGTTCTTCAGAGGTTTATTATATGTATAGGTTTGTGTATTTACTACCACAATCAAGATACTAAACAGTTGTATTAACACAAGGATTCCTCCTGTTACCCCTTTATAACCACACACACGTCCCTCCCACACCCCACCCCATCACCAACCCACGCCAACCACTAACCTGTTCTACATTTCTAAAATTTTGCAATTTCAATAATATATGAATGGAATGTAAACTATGTAAACTTTTGGGATTCACTTTTTCATTCAGAATTATTCTATTCAGAATTATTTTCTGGAAATTCATCAAGTTGTTGCATGTTTCAACAGTTTACTACTTTTTACTGCTGAGTTATATTCCATAGCATTGATATACTAGTCAGTGGTCGGCAAACTCATTAGTCAACAGAGCCAAATATCAACAACACAATGATTGAAATTTCTTTTGAGAGCCAAATTTTTTAAACTTAAACTATATAAGTAGGTACATTGTTATTAACTTAATTAGGGTACTCCTAAGGCTTAGGAAGAGCCACACTCAAGGGGCCAAAGAGCTGCATGTGGCTCGTGAGCCGCAGTTTGCCGACCACGGTACTAGGTGAATGCTTTGTTTAACCATTCACCTACTGAAAGATATCTTTGCTGTCTTCAGTTTTTGGCTATTGGAAATAAAGCTGCCATGAACATTTATGTATGCGATTTTATGTAGAGATAAATTTTCATTTCTCTGGGATAAATGCCTTAAGAGTGCATTTGCTGGTTCATTTGGTAATTGCATGTTTAATTTTATAAGAACTTACCAAATTGTTTTTCATAATGGCTGTAAAATTTTACCTTCTCACCAGCAATGGGTGAGTGATTCAGCTTCCCCATATCCTTGCCAGTGTTTAGTATTGACATCTTTTTAATTTATTTTTTGCCATTCTGTTAGGCATGTAGTGTTATCTCCTTGTGGTTTGGATTTGCATTTCCCTAATGGCTAATGATGTTTTATCTTTTTCATGTGCTGATTTGCCATCGTGAAATGTCTTTTGCCCATATTTTAACTTAATTGTTTTCAACTGTTGAGTTTTGAGAGTTCTTTATATATTGTAGATTCTAGTGCTTTGTCAGATAATATGGTTGGTAAATGGTTTCTCCACGTCTCTATATTGTCTTCATCCTCTTCCCATGGGCTTCCACAGAGTGAAACTTTTTAATTTTGATGAGAACCAATTGTTTTTCATTTGTTTAAGGTAGCCACGGTCTTTAATAGAAGCCAGGTAAAGGGACAGAGATGCTGGGGTCGTGCAGGGGGCAATGTGCGGTCTAGACTTGCATCACTGGCGGCTAGCATAGGAAGGTCTTGTGGGATACAGCTGGAAGAGCTTGGCCTCCTGCGTGGGCTCGAAGCTGTGCTTCTCCAGGCATTTGGTATTGTCCCTAAAGTCCTTCTCGTTGGCGGCCACCACCTCACGAAAGAGCTGCTCTGCCAGCCGTCAGGGGCCTGTCAGTGCCCGGTGGCCACTGGGGCGAGGTAGTTCACATAGGGCTTGAGCTTGAAGCTGGCCAGCTTGGGCACTTTCTCCTTGACCACGCCGGTGCTCTTCGCATGTGGCTCTTGTAGAAGGT
>NW_005871050.1:4516989-4519285 GCF_000147115.1 Myotis lucifugus | reverse complement strand
AGCTTTAGGGTCCAAGGCTCATTTTTTTCCCTATGGTGGTTTAATGGAGGCACGCCCCCTTTTGTGGAAAAGGCTTTCCTTTCTCATTGAATTGATTTTGTCTTTTGGCAAAAGAATCAATTGGGCATATTTTTTTGGCATCTGTTCTTGTCCCATTGAAGCTAGAGAAATTCTCAGGCAGCGACCCTTCTAAGAGCTAATATAATATATAAGCCCTTAATTATCTCTCAAGTATAAGTGTTCTTCCCACTTTATCCTTTTTGTCAGAGATAAAATTTTATTTTAGATATTCTAGGCCCTGTGCCTTCCACATAAATTTTAGAGTAGGCTTTTCTATATATATATATATATATATATATATATATATATATATATATATATGTAAAGGGCTAATATGCAATTGGTCCCCTTGGGAGTTCGATCACTTGCTATGATGTGCCCTAACTACGGGGGGGGGGGGGGGGGCGGCACAGAATGAAGGAAGGCTTCAGCAGGCAGCTGGCAACCTAGGAAGGAAGGCTCCGGCCAGGCCTGGGGACCCTACCAATGCATGAATTTTGTGCACTGAGCCTCTATGTCTATAAGAAACTATGTTGAGATTTTGCTAGAAATCACATTAAACTTATATATTACTTTGAAGAAGATAGATATCTTTACTATGGTGATTTTTCCAGTCAGCGAACAAAGTATGTCTTTCTATATAGGTCTTCTGTGATTTCTTTCAACTTTTTGTAATTTTCAGTATAAATATCCTCTACATGTTTTGTTAAGTATATGTGAAAGCATTTCATTTTCATTGGAGCAATTATAAATGGTAATATTTTTAATTTTGGCTTCAACATGGTCAATGTTTTTATATAATAATGCCATTGATTTTGTTTTGGTCATGTATCCTGTGACCCTACTGAAATCACTTACTAGTTCTAGGAGGGTTTTTTTTTTTTTTTTTGATTCCTTGAGATTTTTCCATGTAGACAATCACATAATATGCAATTCCTTTTATTACTTTCTTGTCTTTTTCATTTTTTGATAATTTTTATTTTTCAATTACAGTTGACATACATTGTTATATTAGTTTCAGGTATACACCTCAGTGATTAGACATTACATAACTTACTAAGTGATCATCCCAATAAATCTAGTACCAATCTGTTACCATGCATTTTTATTAGAATACTAGAGGCCCGGTGCACAAAATTCAGGCACGGGGGGTGGGGTGGCGGTGCGGGGCTCCCCTCAGCCCAGCCTGCACCCTCTCCAATCCAGGACCCCTCGGGGGATGTCCGACTGCCAATTTAGGCCCGATCCCGGATCGGGACTAAACCAGCAGTCAGAGATCCCTCTCACAATCTGGGACCGCTGGCTCCTAACTGCTCGCCTGCCTGATTGCCCCTAACTGCACTCCCATGCCGACCTAGTCGCCCCCAACTGCCCCCCCCTGCTGGCCTAGTTGCCCCACGCAGCCTGCTGTTCAGTCGCTTGGTTGTCCCTCACTAACCCCCCTGCTGGCCTGGTTGCCCCAAGCAGCCTGCTGTTCGGTCATTACTGTTACTGTGACAGCATCCCGGACAATTTCCATATTCCTCTATTATTAATATAGATAGACTAGAGGCCCGGTGCACAAAACTTTGTGCACTGGCGGGGGAGGGGGGTGGGGGGGTGTCCCTCAGCCCCACTTGTGCCCTCTCACAGTCTGGGACCCCTCGGGAGATAACCACCTGCTGGCTTAGGCCCGCTCCCTGGGTGGCAGATGGCAGGCCCGATCCCTCGGTGTCTGCCCCGCCTCCCCAGGTCGCGCACACGGCAGGGCCGATCCGGGGATTGGGGTGCCGCCCCAGGTCGTGCACACGGCAGGGCCAATCTGGGGGTTGGGGCATCGCCCCAGGTCAGGTTGCACACGGGACGCCCGGGTGGGCCGGCGGATCGCTGCTGCCCCGCCCAGCCGCCCCGGGTCGCAGATAGCAGGCCCCGATGGTGGCAGGGCAGGCGGGATGGCGCTGTCCCGTCTGCCTGCAGTATGCAAATTAGCTGCCATCTTTGTTGGCAGTTAATTTGCATATCGTGCTGATTAGCCAATGGGAGGCGTAGCGATGGTACGGTCAATTACCATGTTTGTCTATTATTAGATAGGACTAGAGGCCTGGTGCACAAAATTTGTGAAAGGGGGGGCTCCCCTTAGCCAAGCCTGAACCCTCTCCAGTCAGGGACCCCTCAGGGAATGTCCGACTGCCGGTTTAGGCCCTATCACAATCTGGGACCGCTGGCTTCTAACTGCTCGCCTGCCTGCCTGATCGCC